>NC_056730.1:809836243-810116243 GCF_019279795.1 Protopterus annectens
TGCACTACCATTTCTCTGCACTGCCCTTTGGCTTATCTACTGCACCCAGGGTCTTCACAAAATGCCTGGCACCAATAACAGCTTTCTGCAGACAAAGGGGAATTCAAGTATACCCTTACTTGGACGATTGCCTTGTTCAAGCAGAGAACAAAGACATTCTACTGAGGCATCTGACGTTTGTAAAAAGAATACTAATTTGCCTAGGATACACGGTAAATGAAAATAAATCAAAACTAGTACCCTCTCAAGAGATAATATTCCTGGGTGCAAGCTTAAATACAACTGCCCAGATGGCTTATCTCACGCCAGACAAACAAAGGCAACTGACTTCTTACTTCAAAATGTTGGCAGCAAAGACCCAGTTATCTGCAAGAAAAATTCTGCAGGCTTTGGGCTTCATGGCGTCCTGCATTCTACTAATTCCGTATGCAAGACTGTATATGAGGAAACTACAGTGGTATCTAAAAAGTGTTTGGACTCAACATTGCCACAGCCTGGAAACATTAATTACCCTCATTCCCTGCCTGCAACAGGAGTTTCTATGGTGGGCACAGGCCTGTCACCACAACAAGGGACAGCCATTCACTCTACCCACGGCCAGGCAGACACAAACAACAGATGCATCAGATTATGCCTGGGGGGCCCACATGGCAGGAAAATGTATTCAGGGAGCATGGCCAGCAAGCCAAATACATCTTCATATCGATCAAAAAGAGATGCTAGCTGTTCAGAATGCCATGACAGCCTTCAAGAATCTACTTCATCCAGGACAACTGCTGGTAAAGACGCACAATACTACAGTCATGTGGTACATAAACAAGCAGGGAGGCACACATTCCTACCCCCTCTGCAGACAAGCCATGACTTTGTGGAACACAGCATTGACTTACCAAGTACACCTGCAAGCACAATTCCTGCCAGGAAAGACAAATACTCTGGCAGATGAACTAAGCAGAAATCTCAAGGATCCTCACGAGTGGAAACTAGATCCACAAATCTTCAGAATGATAACAAGGAAATGGGGTTGCCCAGACATAGATCTATTTGCCTCCCCGCACAACTGCCAACTACAGAGATTCTGCACAAGGACTTATCACAAACAAGCATGGAAAGTGGATGCCCTATCATTCAGCTAGAAAACCCTTATGGTATATGCCTTTCCTCCACTACCTCTCCTCCCCAAGGTACTCCTAAAGATCAGACAAGAGAAGCCAAAAATGATACTGATTTTCCCAGGCTGGCCATGCCAGCACTGGTACCTAATCCTAAAGAGTCGCAAGGCCCAGCCTGGACATTACCCCAAATTCCTCTTTTGCTGACCCAACAAAACAATCAGATCCTGCACAGCCAACTCAGAACCCTAAATCTGGCTGCATGGCTGATAATGTAACCATTCAGAACACACCTCTCTCTAAAGCAGTTATGGATGTTATTTTAAAGACCAGGAGGCCCAGCACCAGAAAATCTTATACAGAAAAATGGAAGAGATTCTGTGCTTGGAACCAGGCACAAGGAATGGACACGCTTCCACCAAATATTCCTCAGATTTTACAATACCTAACTGAGATGCTAGACAAAGGCCTATCCTTCTCATCAATTAAGATCCATGGCTCTCCCATTTCAGCTCATTACAATACGGATCCACCTATTTTTTCACATCCACTGCTAAGGCAGTACCTCAGAGGGACCAAAAACATAAGACCTCCAAGGAGAGTCCCAACACCTGCATGAGACCTCATTTGAGTCTTGGAAATGCTCACACTGCCTTCTTTTGAGCCAGCCAATGCAGCTGAGATAAAATACTTATGGAAAACAGCTCTGCTCCTAGCAATAACCTCAGCAAGAAGAGTCTCAGAGTTACAGGCACTAATGGCTGTGGAACCTTTTATTATTTTCCATCCGGACAGGGTTTCTCTAAGGACAAACCCAACATTTATGCCTAAGGTGGTGTCCAATGTGGCTCTTAACCAAACCATTCATTTGCCTACCTTTTATCCAAACCCACAGAATAAGGGGGAGAGACTTCTGCATTCTTTGGACATACACAGACAGCTATGATTCTACTTGGACAAAACTAAAGCCTTCAGAAAGACTGAACAACTCTTAGTGGCATATGCTGCAGCATCACAAGGAAAAGCTGTTTCAAAGCAGACTATTTCAAAATGGGTAGGCCACTGCATTAGTTTCTGCTATTCTCAACATGGCAAATCAGTGCCTAAGGGCATTAGGCCACATTCAACCAGAGCAGCAGCCACTTCAGCAGCCTTCCTCAGAGGAGTACCAACCAAGGACATTTTGGAGGCTGCAACTTGGACTTCAGTGCAAACTTTTACAAAGCACTACCACTTACCTCTTTACTCTAAATCCAGAGCAGGCTTCACCACTGCAGTTCTGCAGGGCCTCATAGCCACTTCTAATTCTATCTAGGCCCAGCCACCCAACCTCAGCTTTGGGATTCAACCCAAGTGTAATGACTGAACAGTGAAACACGATGAACATAGTACAGTTGTGTACCTACCATAAATGTAGATGTTCGAGTGTATTCACTGTTGCAGTCCGGGTTACCCTCCCTCCATCCCCCTTTCATTGCTGGGACTTATCTGTACTTCTCTATTCTATACAACCTATGTGGTGTATTTGCTTGTAGATGAAGGTAATGTTTATGTTAGTGCATGCTTTTTTATGAGTAAGAATTTTTAGCCTACCCTTTTTGGGGGCACCTGACATCTGGAGCAAGAAAAACTGAAGAAAATAGCGTCGGCTGCATCTTTTATACCCCTGGCACACTGACGTCAGGGAAGAGATGACAGCAACCGACGCCGGACCAGGACTTTGGAATTCAGGCCGACTGCGGTTAGCCTGCCAGCAGGATAACCCAAGTGTAATGACTGAAACAGTGAATACACTCAAGCATCTACATTTATGCTAGGTACACAACTGTACTTTGTTTAACTTAAGCTTACCATAACTGTAGATGTTTGAATGATCATTGCTGCAGTAGCCACTCCATCCCCCCTCCCCCCACCCCACCTTATTTTTGTATGCTTTTTTATGCCATGGTGTGGACATGCATTTTTATCTTCCCACCATTGTCCTTCTCAGGGCTTTTAGCCTGTCTTCCTCTATCTTGCTAGCATGAAAGCTGTACAAGGTGTCTTGCCCGAACTTGTCTTTTAGTTATTTCCGCTCTTGCTGGCTAATGGCTTGACTGTGTGGATGGTCCCCTGAAGCGTTGGAAGCTGACTAGCTGTTATATACTTACCTGACTATAACCCTTATAGCTTAGCAACCGAATGATCATTCAAACATCTACTGTTAAGATAAGTTTGCTTACAGAAGTCTACTTTCCTAATGGTCCCTCTAGTGAGAACCAGATGAAAAATGTACATTGATGTCTCAAAAACTTGTGGCAAATATACTCCCCAGCCTTTGGAGCATCAAGCTCCAGGTGTATTCTGTGGGAGGAATGAATTTCTATGTTGTATGTAACAGGTCAAAGTCAGCACAGGGCTTTCCTATATTGTCATGGAGCCTACTCAGTCCTGGACTTTAAATTCTTCAGGTTGTTTGTGGAGGGTACACCCCAAAAGGGACTTAAAAGTTTCAGAAAAGTGGTCCAGCAGATTAATCTCTAGGCAAGTAAATTTGAAAGATGGTGGTCAGCATTTTTGCATAGTAGATTTTTCAATCACTTCGGCACATTGAAAATAGTGACATTCTCACAGTGTGGTGTTATGTCATCGAGCTTGGGTTCAACCCCTCTGTGAGTTGTGTCTGCTTACATGGGATCTGCTTTGGAAACAAGGTCTGCACTTCCCAGCCTGCTGCAAACTCACTGTAGTGAAAGAACACTTGAGCAGATCCTTGATCAGCCTGACTTGAGTGGTAGTGTATTTAGGTTCATAGGTCCATAGGTAGGTACTAGACTATTGGCCCTAGGGCCTATATAAGCCTAGCCAAAAATGTACCCTGGCTTTCGCCACCCAGGAAAGTTATTTTCCTGTGCCCCTGTCAAGCAGAGCCACAGAAGTGATCCCCGGGGTGAATTTCCTATCTCCCATCCAATCATCAAGATTTTTCTTGAAGAGTGCTAATGAGGAGCTCTGTTTGACATAGATAGGTAGTCTGTTCCAGAGTATGGGAAGTATCTGGGACAGGAATCTATCCCTCCATCATGTTCTGTTTATTGTGGTGATAAGGTTTATGTCCCTAGAGCGTGTAGCTCAGAGGGATTGGGATTTCTTTAAGTGGAGCATGTCCAACAGCTCTGGGTTTGACATAGCTTTGTATGTTCGGCAGAGATCGCCTCTGAGTAAGCAATATGGGACGGAGTAAAGCTGAAGTTTGAGACGGTCTGCGTAGGGCATCTGTTTGAGGCCAGTAATCCTCTTTATGAGGTATTTCTGTGGTCTTTCCAACTGTTGTAGATGTCTTGTGAGGTACATACCAAAAGGGCATTGTACTCTATAATGGGTCTAATGAGTGATGAGTAGAGGGGAACAATGACCTCTTTTTTTCTGAATGAGAACCTTTTGTGATGAGGTGAGCCACGTAGAAGGATTTCCTGACCACTGTGGCGATGTGATTATCAAAGGAGAGACTACTGTCCACATGTGTCCCAAGGTCTCTTATCACATTTTCGGCGTTAAGTAGACTACCAGCTATGTGGTAGTTCATGGGTACAGAGTTTTTACCAAAAGGGATGACAATACACTTTTTGGCATTGAGCTTCAGGCCTTCGCTTTGAGACCAGGCATCTGTCTCAGTGAGGCCCTTTCACAAATTCATACTAATTTCATACTATAATTTAGAAGTGAGGAAGCCCAAAGAATAAATTTATGCACCTCTCATGATCATTGAAGGAAATTCTAGCCTAGGTTGCCATTCAGAGATATAAGACAATGAATACATTTTCCATTCCTGTCTTAGCCAGGACATATCTATATGTCTTCTCTCCCATTCCATTCTTCCCAAAAGTGTTAAAATCAAGATGAGAAAGGACAAATAAGAGTTACCCTAATAGCATCACTTTCGCCATAGCCTCCTCAACTTGTGCTGTTCAGCACCGATGATGATGTTCTTCGTGTTTCACTGATGTTCTTCGTTCCACATTGCTGCAGTCCTTACTATTGGGTAGTCCGCTGTCCAGTCGGCCCGAATACCAGAGTATATGGCTGACGTCGGTCAGGGCGCATTAGACTGACGTCAGTACGTCAGGGTACTAATGCGCATGACCGACGTCATATCCTCAGTCTTTTTTGCCGCATGGTCCGATGCAGAAGCAGTTTTGCGAGTGCAGGTTGGCGTTCTGAAATATTTCCGAAACCGGAGTTTCAGACCGAATCAGAGTTGGCTAAGTACCCCGTTGGGGAACATTTTGGTTTTTTCTTGCCTCAGTATTTAACCGGATGTCAGAAAAAGTGAATAACTGTATTTCTTGTGGGAAACAGATACCTCATAGGGATTACCATACATTGTGTATACCTTGTTTAGGGCCTGAGCACGACGTTGTTGGTTGCCGCTCTTGTGCTAGGTTTAACAAACGCACTATTAAGAGGAGGTTAGACTGTGCCAGGTTAGTGTTTGGGAAGCGTTGCAATTATAAAATGCCGTCGGATGCTCCGACGCCCGCTTCGTCCAAGAAGCGCAAAGACAAAACAGCAAAGCCTAGGGTTGATGAACCGGCAGTCCCGGACGTCGGTTCTTTAGGAGGCTCAGTGGAGCCAGAGGTTTTGCCAGGAGTTTCTATGGAGTCTCAGGCAGAAACTTTACTGTTACAGGATGTACCCTCTCAGGAGGTAGGCCAGGCTGAGGGGGCTTCTCAGGTATCTGTTCTTCCCTCTCTTCCCAAAGTAATTCGAGCCTCTCCTTCTGTTGCCAAAACTTCTTTGAGAGGTAGGCCAAGTTCAGCTTCAGTGGGGGCTTCTCCTAGCATTTCGGGTTCTGTACCTAAGAAACATATGCTTAAAATGGCAGAAGATTTGATTACTATGATTAGAGGTTCTATGGGCCCTCCTGATAAGAGGCCTAGGGTGGAACCGGAGTTTGACAGTTTTGAACAGTGTTCAGAGGCTTCTGAGTCTTCTGCGGAAGATTTGCAGGAGTATCCTCCTTATTCTGATTCTGATGTGGATGATGCCACTCCTACAGCTTCTCCTCCTGAGGATTTTTCATTTTCAGAGACTCTGCATTCCATGAGGGAGCACTTTAAATGGGAAGGCCAGGATTATTCTGATTCCAGGAAAAGGCTTAGGGAATTCTTGTTTTTACCCCAGCATAGGCCCTTAGCTATACCTCCTGTGTTGAATGTGGTGGAAGATGTTTTTGCAGAGGCTTCCCTGAACCCTGACTCTTTGCCTCCTGCTCCTGTTAAACCTGATAGGTACTATAGGGTGCCCGAAGCTCATAAGTATTTGTTTAAGAGTCCTAGGGCGGACCCAGAAACTGTTTCTCAGGGGCCTAAAGGTGTTAAGGCCTCTGTGGTTAAAAATCCTGTTCCCACTGATAAAGAGGCAAGGGCTTTGGATAGGTGGGGAAAGAAAGTGTATACTTCTTCCACTCTAGCCATGAGAGCGTTGAATTGTCAGTTTCACATGCTAAAATATCAAAATTATCTCCTTTCACAATTGAAATCTAAGGTGGATGCTTTGGCGGAAGGTATTGAGTGTAAAGAGTTGCTGGATTTGGTTTATGTGTCTGAACAAGTGGGTAAGCATTCTTTGCAATGTGGTTTTGATGCTGTACAGGCCTCCTCGAGGGTGGCTGCCACTAGTTCTGTTCTTCGCAGGCATGCCTGGTTGAGGGATCAGAATTTAGCTGAGCATGTTAAGACAAGGATTTTGGATGCTCCTTTACAGTCTGATGTGTTGTTTGGTTCGCCTGTGGAAGCAGTTTTAAAGAAAATGGAGGACAAAGCTAAGTCTATGCAAACTGTTAAAGATTTTTTGCAGGTGCAGCCACCGAAGTTTAGTAGAAATTGGCCTGCTAAGGGGTGGACATATCCTGCTTATGATTCCCAGTCTAGGGGTAGGTCTAGACGTGGTAGGGGCAGAACTCAAGGTTCTTTTAGGCCTAGAACAGGGAGTTCACCTGCTCAGACTTCTGGTGAGGGCAGGGGTCAGTCCTTTCGTAAACAGACCCAATGACCTGCCTTTTCAGCTGCCAGTAGATTCTCGTCTGGCAGCTCCCTTGGGAGGAAGACTGTCTCTTTTCAAAGAAAATTGGGATTTAATTACTCAAGACAGATGGGTGTTGGACATCATTCACCACGGTTACAGATTTTATTTCCATACAATGCCCCTTTCAAAGGCATGCCAGACGTTCCTCCTCCACAAAGAAAAGAGGCTCAAAAGCAAGTTTCTCAGTTACTCCAGATGGGGCCATTCAGCCAGTCCCTGTATCAGAAAGGGGCCTAGGATTTTATTCTCGCCTGTTCCTAGTACCAAAAAAGGGGAACATGTGGAGACCAATTTTGGATTTATCTCTCCTCAACACTTATCTGGACATTCCCAAGTTCAAGATGTTGACGTTACAACAGCTTTTACCTCTGCTGGGCAAAGATCACTGGATGGTAACTTTAGATCTCAAGGAAGCTTACCTTCATGTGCCCATAAGGCTAAGTTGCAGGAAGTATCTGCGGTTTCGAGCTGGAAATTCTCATTATCAGTTCTCTGCATTGCCCTTTGGCTTATCTACTGCCCAGAGTATTCACAAAGGTTCTGGCTCCAGTGATAGCTTACTTCAGGCTACAAGGAATTCAAATCTATCCTTACTTGGACGACTGCCTGATTCTGGCTCAAGAAAAGGAAAACCTTCTACAGCATCTGGAATATGTTATAGCAGTGCTAAGATGCCTAGGGTATTCTGTGAACGAAATAAAGTCCAGTCTAGTACCCTCTCAAGACATGTGCTTTCTGGGTGTGAGACTGAATACAGCAGCCCAGATGGCCTTTTAACCCCGGACAAACAAAAGAGTCTATCACTTTACTTCCATCAACTATCTCATCAGTCCGTGCTGACTGCAAGGACAGTCCTTCAAGCATTAGGGTTCATGGCATCTTGTATTCTGGTGCTTCCCAATGCCAAACTGCATATGAGGAAGCTACAATGGTATCTCAAAATGTATGGACACAGCACTGCCAGGATTTGGACACTGTCATTCAAATAATACCTTGCCTTCAAAAAGAATTTTTGTGGTGGGCTCAGGAATGTCACCTAAACAAGGGACTCTCTGTGACCCGGCCAGAGGCGAGTCAGATTTTAACGACAGATGCCTCGGACATTGCTTGGGAGCTCATCTAAATGGAAAGTGGATACAAGACAAGTGGCCTGCCAGACTACAGCATCTACATATCAACATGAAGGAGATGTTAGCAGTCCAGTTTGCATTAATGGCTTTCAAGGAGTTACTTCTTCCAGGGCAGGTGTTGATTCTAACAGACAACACAACTGTCATGTGGTACATCAACAAGCAAGGGGGAACACATTCTTATCCTCTATGCAGGCAAGCAATGATTTTATGGGAGACTGCGCTAAGCTTGCAACTAACTCTTCAGGCAAGGTTTCTGCCAGGAGCACAGAACTCCTTAGCAGATGTGTTAAGCAGACAAATCATGGATCCCCACGAGTGGAAACTGGATCTTCATGTATTTCAGAAATTGACAGTGTCATGGGGAACTCCAGACATAGATCTGTTCGCTTCTCCTCTAAACCACCAGCTGCCAAAGTTTTGCACAAAGGGGTTTCATCGCACAGCTTGGAAAGTGGATGCTCTGTCTTTCAGTTGGAAAAACCTTCATGTGTATGCCTTTCCACCTCTGCCTCTTCTTCCAAAGGTGCTATTAAAAGTCAGACAAGACAAGCCAAGGATGATTTTGATAGCTCCAGATTGGCCTCGGCAACACTGGTACCCACTACTAAGGAGTCTGGTAAGGAAGCCTCCATGGCCTTTACCTTTGATTCCTCATCTGTTATCTCAGAAGGACGGTCATCTGCTCAATGCCAAGCTTCACTCTCTTCATCTAACAGCCTGGCATATTCTGTCTTGAAACACAGCAGGTCTCAACTTCCTCAACAAGTTTTAAATGTGATTATGGAAGCTAGAAGACCTAGTACAAGGAAAGTGTACGCAGAAAAATGGAAGAGATTTTTATTTTGGAGTACAGCAAAGAATTTGGAGGTTTCTGAGCCTAATTTGAGTGTGGCTCTTCAATATCTTACTGAGTTATTGGACAAAGGTTTGTCCTTCTCTTCCATTAAGATTCATGCTGCAGCAATTTCAGCTCACTATGATTGTGACCCACCATTGTTTTCGCATCCTTTGTTCAAGCAGTTTCTTAGAGGGGCAAAGAATATAAGACCCCAATAGAGCTCCTACTCCTGCTTGGGATCTCAATTTTGTGTTGGAAAAACTTACTCTACAACCTTTTGAGCCTGCGGCTACTGCTGAATTGAAATACTTGTCATGGAAGACTGCTTTTCTGTTGGCTATTACTTCTGCAAGAAGGGTGTCTGAGTTGCAGGCCCTTATGGCAGTAGAGCCCTTTTGATTTTCCATAAGGATAGGGTATCATTACGCACTAATCCTTCCTTTATGCCTAAGGTGGTTTCTAGTGTGGCTTTAAACCAAACTATTCATTTGCCTACTTTTTATGCAGACCCCCAAAATAAAGGGGAAAAGATTTTGCACACTTTAGATGTACACAGGCAATTGCGTTATTATTTAAGCAGGACTAAGGATTTTAGGCAGTCTCAGCAGTTGTTTGTTTCTTTTGCTTTGAGTTCAGGGCAAGCCTGTGTCAAAACAAACTATTTCTAGGTGGATTGGGTTTTGCATTGCATTTTGTTATTCCCATCATGGCAAGGAGATTCCAGCTGGGATTAGGCCTCATTCCACTAGGGCTACTGCCACTTCAACAGCATTTCTAAGGGGGGTGGCAACTAAGGATATTTTGGAGGCAGCTACTTGGAGTTCAGTGCATACTTTCTCTAAGCATTATCACCTTCCTATTTACTCTAAGTCTAGGGCTGGTTTTGCCACAGCTGTTTTGCAAGGCATGTTGTCAGCTCCTACTTCTTTATGATTTGCCAGCCTCCCTTACCTCTGCTTTGGGATTCTACCCAATAGTAAGGACTGCAGCAATGTGGAACGAAGAACATAGTACAGTTTTGTACCTACCATAAATGTAGATGTTCGAGGATCCACATTGCTGCAGTCCAATTTACCCTCCCTCCTTCCCCTCTGTGTTTAGGGGTGGTTGTGTAGGTGAGGTTATATGTTACTATTTTTATATATATATATATTTTTGTATATATTGTACATAATTTTGGTGCAGGTATTTTGGGCCTTGTCTTTTTAGGGTCTTCTGACATCTGGGGCAAGAAAAGACTGAGGATATGACGTCGGTCATGCGCATTAGTACCCTGACGTACTGACGTCAGTCTAATGCGCCCTGACCGACGTCAGCCATATACTCTGGTATTCGGGCCGACTGGACAGCGGACTACCCAATAGTAAGGACTGCAGCAATGTGGATCCTCGAACATCTACATTTATGGTAGGTACAAAACTGTACTTTGCAGTCATTAGATTTGGGTAATCTGCTGGCAGGTTGCCCTCAGTCGGCCTGGTTAACAAAGTTTTGGGTCCTGCGTCGGTTGCTGTCCCTTCTTCCATGACGTCAGGTCATCAGGGGTATAAAACATGCAGCCGACGCCATTATATCAGTCTTTCTTGCCGCACGGTGCCTGAAGCAGACGCAGTTCGTAAGTGCTGGTTGGCCGACTCCTGAAATTTTCATTTTCGAGTTTCAAAACCGAAGTCTTCAACTTAAAGCTAAGTACCCCACTGGGGAAACTTTTTCTTGCTCCTTACCGATGTCAGTAAAAGTTAATAATTGCATTACTTGTGGGAAGCAAATACCTCATAAAGATTTTCATTTGTACTGTGTTCCTTGCCTATGCCCTGACCACGATGTACCTTGCTCTCGGTTTTGTGCTTTATTTAATCAGTGCACTATCCATCATTGGTACATATTTGCCTCTAAATATTTCGGGTCTCTGTTTAGTTATCTGGAAATGATGTCAGTTAGCCATCCAACTACCGGAATTCCAAAAAACACAGAGTAAAAGACAGAGACAGGCCGTCGAGTTCCAAAACTGCCGAAGATACTTCTCCTAAGCCAGTCGCCAGTTCTCCGGTACTCAGTGTGGTGCTTTCGTAGCCCCTGATGCCCACTACTTCTGACTCGCAGGCCTCTACTGAGACCCATTTGGAGTTCGGTATGCCGCGAGATGCTTCACCTATGGAACCCGTGGATGTCTGTACCTTGGATGGGTCCAGAGCAGCTGTGCAGGCACCTGCTTCTGAGTATGTATTCAGGCCTACAGACTTGCGTATTAAACCAACTCCACCTTCTATTCTAAGGCCTAAATCTTGATCTGTGTCTAAAAATCTGACACCCAGGCCACATGTTCAGGCCCCTATGCCTACAAAACAAATGATCAAAATGGCTGAAGATCTTATTACTCTAATCAGGGGTAGTCAACCCCCCCCCCCCCTTCTAAGAGGCCTAGGACTGAGCTTGACTATGAATCTTCTGATCAGGACTCTGATGTCCTTCAAGAATGCAACTGCAGTCATAACATGTGGGTTGTCCTGCCTCAGGCAGCCCTCGGTCGGCCGATGTCGCATTTCTCTCCGACGTCAGAGCGGCTGGAGTACATAAGCATCAGCCGACGCCATTTTCTTCAGTCTTTCTTGCCGCGCGGTGCCCGAAGCAGAAGCAGTTCGCAAGTGCCGGTCGGTCAGCTCCTGTATTCTTCGATACCGAAGTCATCAAAAAAGCTAAGTACCCCGTTGGGGACCTTTTCTTGCCTCAGGCTATGTCAGAAATTACTGAAAAAGTTAACAATTGTCTATCTTGTGGTAAACAAATACCTCATAAGGATTTCCACTCTTACTGTCTACCTTGCCTTGGCCCAGACCACGACGTCTCGGCCTGTGTAGCCTGTGCTCGCTTCAACAAGCGCACCCTCAGGCGCCGGGCGGAGTTCGCTGAAGACTTTTTCGGCGATAATTTTGCTTACACCATGCCGTCGGATCTTCCGACATCGCAAACTCCCAAGAAGCGAAAAGACCGGGACCGACATCCTTGGCCCGCGTCTACCACCGACTCCACGACAAAACCTAGCGCGAGTGCTCCAGTTCCCTCTGAGATGGTCTCTCCACTGCTCAGAACCGAAGACACCGCATTACCGATGACTCCGATTCCAGACATCACTCCGCCAGTTATCGATTTTCCTCCGGATACCGAAACCGAGGACATGCCCGAGACCATTGCTGTAGACAAGGTCACTCCTGCACGTGGAGCTGCCAGGCCTCCTATGGCCATGTCTGTTAAGGCCTACACTAGGGCTAAGGCAGCAAGCAAAACAAAGCATATTACTACTAAAACCTTACCTCAGCCTACTCCAGAGACACAAATTATGTCTATGGCTGCTGACTTAATTTCTATGATTAGAGGTTCACAGGCCCATCCTGAGAGAGGATCCCAGCCTCCTTCTGATAAAAGGCCCCGGGTTGAACCCTCTGACCCTACTCCTTCAGATGAAGATTCTGAGGGCTCTGTCCACTCTGATAGCCAGGAAGAGCTCTTCCAGACCTATGAGGACTCGGATGCAGAAGATTCCATCCTCGGCCTCCCTCCTGAGGATATTTCTTTTGGGGAAGTTCTGCATACCATGAGGGAACATTTCAAGTGGCAAGGACAGGAATATTCTGATTCCAGAAAACGCCTTAGGACTTTCCTTAAGAAGCCCCAGCACAGGCCCTTAGCTATTCCTCCTGTACTTGATGTTTTGGATGATTTATATTCTGACTCTAGTGCTACCCTGACTCTCTTCCTCCGGCTCCAGCCAAGCCAGACAGGTATTACAGGGTCCCAGAAACACATTCCCATTTATTCAGGGCCCATACTGCTGATTTGGAAACTATTTCACAGGGGCCTAAAGGAGTTTCTGCTTCCACCTCTAAAAATCCATTGCCCTCCAACAGGGAAGCTAGATCATTAGAGAGATGGGGCAAAAAGGTTTACACATCCACTACCTTATCTATGAGAGCTTTGAATTGCCTTTTTCATATGTTACAATACCAGGATTTCCTGTTAGAAGATTTACAAAAAGCATTAGCCACTCCTGATCCTTTAGACAGGAAGGCTTTGCAGGAAGCTGTACATAACACCCAACAAGTAAGCAATCACTTCCTGCAGTGTGGATATGATGCACTGGAAGCTTCATGTAGGGCAGCTATGACAGGGGCAGTCATTTGTAGACATGCATGGTTAAAAGATCAACCTCTACCAGATCATGTAAAGGCAAAACTTCTGGACTTCTGGATGCACCCTTGGAAAAGAACAAGCTTTTTGGTGCTAATGCTAAGGATGTGTTAAAGACCATAGAAGAAAAATCAAAATCAGTTCAGACGGTGAAAGATTTCCTCCAGGTTCAACCCCCTAGATTTAGTAGGAATTGGCCTTCAAAAAACTGGTCCTTTCCTAATCCAGAAAAGTTTCAAAGGGGTAAAAACAGACGTGGCCGAGGAAGAGGCCAATACAGAGGCCCTTACAGGGGATGACAATGGCAGCCAGGAAACCAAAGAAGTGACGCAGGGGTTTCACCTGCCTCACAACCACAATCTCAATGACTTTCCTCTACTTCCGCCTACCAGGGAACAAATAGAAGCTCCCTTGGGCGGGAAATTATCTCTCTTTGCAGAAAACTGGCACAGACTGACGAAGGACAAATGGATTTTGGACATTATAGACCGAGGCTACAGGTTCCATTTTCATACCTTGCCAAGAAAGCAAGGCATGCCAAACCTGCCACAAAACCAGAGGGCAGAGGCTATCAAGCAAATCACTCTGCTGACTCAAATGAAAGCAATAGAAAGAGTTCCTCAACAAGAACAAGGCCAGGGGTTTTACTCAAGACTGTTCCTTGTTCCAAGAAAAGAATCTCAATAGAGACCAATACTGGACTTGTCCGCATTAAACACCTTTCTCATAGTACCACAGTTCAAAATGCTGACTCTACAGCAACTCCTTCCCATGCTGGGCAAGGGGTCTTGGCTGATTACTCTGGACCTCAAGGAGGCATACCTGCATGTCCCTATCAGACACAGCTGCAGAAGATACCTCAGATTTCTTGCAGGGCCAGAGCATTATCAATTCTCAGCATTGCCATTTGGCTTATCTACTGCGCCCAGAGTATTCACAAAATGCCTGGCTTCAGTAATTGCTCATTGCAGGCTCCAGGGGATACAAATTTACCCGTACCTGGACGACTGCCTCATACAAGCGGACGACAAATTGATGTTGACAAGAAACTTGGACTATGTCATACGATTACTACAAGCTCTGGGATACACAGTCAACTTCCAAAAGTCAAGACTGCAACCATCTCAGCAAATAATCTTCTTAGGTGCCAAACTAGACACAGCCTCTCAAATGGCTTACCTGACAGAAGACAAGCAAGAGAAGTTAACTCATTATTTCAAAGGTTTAGCAAAACTCACCCAGATGACTGCAAGGACATTCCTACAGGCCCTGGGTTACATGGCATCCTGCATTCTCCTGGTTCCATTAGCAAGACTGCACATGAGAAAGCTTCAATGGTACCTAAAAAGCGTTTGGTCACAACACAGCAACAACTTGGAGACAACCATACCGCTCATTCCATGCCTACAAAAGGAATTCCTATGGTGGGCCTCGGTGAGCCAGGCAAACACAGGTATGTCATTCAAAAAACCACAGATAACACAGACCATGACCACAGACGCCTCAGACCTTGGATGGGGGGCGCACATGGAAGGAAAGTGTATACAAGGACAATGGTCTCCAAAGGAAACACATCTGCATATAAACCAAAAGGAAATGCTGGCAGTAATGCATGCCATCGAGGCCTTTCAACACCAACTTCTGCAAGGCCATTTACTGATACGGACAGACAACACCACTGTGATGTGGTATATAAACAAGCAAGGGGGCACCCACTCTTACCCCCTTTGCAGACTGACAATGCATCTTTGGGAAAAATCACTGAGCTTAAACATCCAGTTACAATCCCAGTTTGTTCCAGGCAAAGACAATGTGTTGGCGGACAGCCTAAGCAGGAATTTCACAGATCCACATGAGTGGAGGTTACATCCGAAGGTCTTCACACAACTCACTTCGATATGGGGCAGGCCAGAAGTGGACCTATTTGCCTCTCACCTCAACCACCTTCTACAAAAATTCTGCACAAGGACATACCATCCAAAAGCTTGGAAAATAGATGCTCTCTCATTCAACTGGAACTTCCTAACAATCTATGCATTCCCACCTCTGCCACTGATGACCTCAGTATTACTAAAGATCAAAGCAGAGAGACCCAAGGGAATCATAATAGCTCCGGATTGGCCAAGACAACACTGGTATCCACTACTACGGAGCATATGTCACACCAGGAGGTGGGCCGTTCCCCAATGGCCTCTTCTTTTGACCCAACACAACTTCGAAACAGTGCATCCAAACCTTCAGACACTGCAGCTAACAGCCTGGGAGATCCCATAAATAACCTCAACCTATCTCTCTCCAAGGAAGTTCAGAGGATATTAACAGAGGCTCGAAGACCATCCACCAGAAAGGTTTACTTAGCAAAATGGAAAAGATTCAGCAGTTGGAATACCACCAAGGGACATGATGCATCATTGTTGAACATCTCACTCATCTTGGAATATTTGGCAGATATGCTAAAGAACGGCCTCTCATATTCTTCAATAAAGATACATGCATCAGCTATTTCAGCTAGATATAACACTGATCCTCCTGTTTTTTCACACCCTTTGCTAAGGCAATTCCTCAGGGGAATCAAGAACATTAAGCCACCAAGAAAGGCCCCAGTGCCAGCCTGGGACCTCAATTTTGTCCTAGAAAAACTGACTCTACCTCCATTTGAACCAGCAGCTTCAGTTGACTTGCAATTTCTCTCATGGAAGACAGCTTTCCTGTTGACAATTACCTCAGCAAGAAGGGTTTCGGAACTACAGGCCCTAATGGCAATACCACCGTTCATAATTTTTCACAGAGACAGGGTTTCATTAAGGACCAACCCTACTTTTATGCCAAAGGTGGTATCTAGGGTTTCTTTAAATCAAGCCATTCATCTCCCTGTTTTTTTCCCCAATCCTGAGAATAAGGGGGAAAGACTGTTGCATACCTTGGACATCCACAGACAACTTCGATACTACCTGGACAGAACCAAGGCCAGTAGGAAGTCTGAACAACTTTTTGTAGCCTACGCCCCTGCAGTTCAAGGAAAAGCAATTTCAAAACAGACTATTTCAAAATGGATTAGACATTGCATCAAATTCTGTTATCCCTTTCATGGAAAGACTGTTCCAGACAATGTCAGACCACATTCCACCAGAGCTACAGCCACCTCTACAGCATTCTTAAGAGGGGTGCCTACTAAGGACATTCTGGAAGCTGCCACATGGAGCTCCGTGCATACATTCTCCAAACACTACAATCTCCCTCTATACTTCAGATCCAGAGCAGGCTTTGCTTCGGCAGTCCTGCAGGGTTTGATTGCCACACCATCTTTTTCCTAGAGCATTCCTCCTCCCCCAGCTAAGCCATGGTATTCTACCCACATGTTATGACTGCGGTTGCATTCTTGAAGGACATAGTACAGTTTTGTACCTACCATAAATGTAGATGTCCGATAGACATGCAACTGCAGTCGGATTTTCCCTCCCTCCATTCCCCTCTATGCCTAGGGTCCTCTCCTGTCCCTGTTACTCTTAGCTGGGGATATCAGTTATGGTGTATTTGTTTTACTGCTCATTTATTTGCCTGGAATCCTGTTTTTTGTCTTCCAGTTTGATTACAGCTTTCCTTGGGGGGCACCTGGCATCTGGGGCAAGAAACACTGAAGAAAATGGCGTCGGCTGATGCTTATGTACTCCAGCCGCTCTGACGTCGGAGAGAAATGCGACATCAGCCGACGTCGGACCCAGACTTTGGAATCCGGCCGACCGAGGGCTGCCCGAGGCAGGACAACCCACATGTTATGAATGCAGTTGCAGGTATATCGGACATCTACATTTATGGTAGGTACAAAACTGTACTTTTCTTCTAATTCTTTCAATGACCTGGATTTGTCCATACCTACTTATGAGGATTCTGATGCAGAGGATTCCATTCCCTCTGCAACCCCCCCCCCCCCCGAGGACTTTTCTTTTGAGGAAATTTTGCATACCTTAAGGGAGCATTTCCACTGGGAAAGTCAGGAATTTTCTGAATCTAAAAAGAGGCTTAGGGATTTCCTCCTTCTGCCTCAGCATAGGCCTTTGGCTATACCTCCTGTACTGGACATTGTTGATGATATGTTTTCAGAATCCAGTATGGCCACTGATTCCCTCCCTCCGGCTCCTAGTAAACCTGACAGATACTACAGGGTTCCTGAGTCCCACAAGTTCCTTTTCAAAAATCCTGTTGTGGATCCAGAAACCATTTATCAGGGGCCCAAGGGCATTAAGGCTTCTATTGCTAAAAATCCTACCCCTTCTGATAGAGACTCCAGGGCGCAGGATAGATGGGGTAAAAAGGTTTATACTTCCGCAACCTTGGCAATCACGGCTTTAAACTGCCAATTTCATATGCTAAAATATCAACAGCATATTATGTGATTGCTTAAACAGAAAATAATGTTGATTTCTGACTGTGTGGAAAATAAAGATTTACAGGATTTATTGCATTCTGCTGAACAAGTTGGAAAACATACTTTGCAATGTGGTTTTGATTCTTTAGAGGCCTCTTGCAGGGCTGCTGTTACTGGGTCTGTGCTTAGAAAGCATACTTGGCTTAAGAAGTAATCTCTGCCTGATCATGTTAAGGCAAAATTGTTGGATGCCCCTTTAAATCAGGTCCGCCTGTTTGGCAATAAGACTGAAGAAGTTCTGAAAAAGATGGAAGATGAAGCTAAATCTATGCAAACTGTAAAAGATTTCTTACAACTGCAACCTCCAAGATTTAGTAGGCACTGGCCTACTAAGAATTGGTCCTTTCCAGCTCCTTCCAGATCCACCCCAGCCAAACCCAGACATCCAAAAGCATCAGGTTTCAGTCCCAAGGGACTCTCAGAACTAAGCAATGGGAGGGCCTCCACTTCCAAATCTGGAAATAAGACACCCCCCTATGGTAAACAGTCTCAATGACATTCGTTTAAAACTGCTAAGCACTTACCTTTCAGTCACCCCTTTTGGGGGAAAGATTGCTCTTCATGCAAAAAACTGGAAACTCATAACCCAGGACAAATGGGTTTTAAATAGTGTCCCAAGGATACAGATTTTATTTCCACGCGTTGCCAACACCAAACAGGTGGCCAGACCTGCTCCCAAATCAATGGGCAGAGGCTCAGAAACAAGTACTTTCCCTCTTAAACATGGGGGCTATTCAAGCGGTACCAGAAGAGGAAAAAGGACAAGGTTTATATTCCAGGCTTTTCCTGGTACCCAGAAAAGACAAATCATGGGGTCCAATTTTGGACCTGTCTACTCTAAACACCTTTCTGGACATACCAAAATTCAAGATGCTGACTCTTCACCAGATGTCCTTCAAGGATGCATCTGCAGTCCTAACAAATGGGTTGTCCTGTCGTCAGGCAGCCCTTCAGTCGGCCGGATTCCAAAGTCTGGGTCTGGCCTCAGCTGGTGTCGCACTTCACCCGACGTCATCTCTGCTGGTCTTCGGGTATAAAGGCATCAGCCGACGCCATTTTCCACAGTCTTTCTTGCCGCGTGGCGCCCGAAGCAGAAGCTGTTCGCAAGTGCCGGTCGGTCAGATCCAGAGATTACTACTACCGAATACAACTTCGAAGACTTCTAAAAGCTAAGTACCCCGTTGGGGACTCTTTCTTGCCTCAGCCGATGTCAGAAAAAGTAAATAACTGTTTAACTTGTGGGAAACAAATACCTCATAAAGATTTCCACTCTTACTGCTTACCTTGTTTAGGCCCAGACCACGGCGTAGCAGCTTGTTTAGCCTGTGCTTCTTCAGCCGACGAACGCTTAGGCGTCGGTCGGAGTTTGCTGAACAGTTTTTCGGCTCAGACTTTGCGTACATTATGCCGTCGGATCCTCCGACTACCCAAATTGTTAAAACGCAAGAAAAGGACCGACACTCGCGGTCCGCGGTTTCGCCGAAACCACGGTAAAGCAAACATGCGGCGTCTCGGTTTCGGCGAAACCGAGCAAACGGTTCAATCTACAGCCGAATCCATGACTACTACCGAGGCCCCTTCTACCCTAGCTGAATCGGCCTCTGAAATTTTGCCTTCTAATGTGGTTTCTCTAGAGTTATCGGACACCATCCCTTTGGATGTCTCTACCCCAGCACGTGGTGCTGCTAGGCCTCCTGCAGCCATGTCTATAAAGGCCTTTGCCAGGGCTAAAGCAGCCAAAACTGCTAAATCAGTGCCTGTTAAGCCCCCCTCTCACAGGCCCAGCTCCAGTTCACAAATGCTTACTTTGGCAGAGGATCTCATCTCTTTAATAAGAGGATCCCAATCTCACCCAGACAGGGCCTCACAACCTCCAGAAAAGAGACCTAGAGTAGAGCCCCCTGAGCCAGGCTCCTCAGATGACTCTTCTGATGACTCGGACATTACAGACCATCCAGAGGCTCCTCTTTCTACTTATGAAGACTCTGATGCTGAAGAATCTATTCCTTCTGCCTCTCCACCAGAGGAATTTTCCTTTGGGGAAACCTTACATGCCATGCGAGAGCAATTCCAATGGCAGGGACAAGATTTCTCAGATTCAAGAAAAAGGCTTAGGACCTTTTTACACTTACCGCAGCATAGGCCCTTAGCTATACCTCCAGTTCTTCCTGTTGTGGATGATGCATTTAATGATGTTTGCACTGCTCCTGATACCTTACCTCCAGCCCCTGCTAAGCCCGACAGGTTCTACAGGGTACCGGACACTCATCGCCACTTATACAAGGCTCCTTTTGCAGATCCGGAGACTATCTCCCAGGGGCCTAAGGCAGTAGCTTCGACCTCAGCTAAAAACCCTCTCCCTTCTGATAGGGAATCCAGGTCCTTAGAGAGATGGGGTAAGAAAGTATACACCTCCGCCACTCTCTCAGCTAGAGCTTTGAACTGTCAGTTTCATATGATCCAATACCAAGAATTTATGCTTGATCAGTTAACTAAGAAACTGTCCTCTGATGATTCCTTAGATAAGAAATATGTTCTAGAAATGGTGAATAACATTCAGCAGGTTAGTAACCATTCTTTAAAATGTGGCTATGATGCACTGGAGGCTTCATTTAGATCAGCCATGACTGGCACAGTTATAAGAAGGCATGCATGGTTGAAAGAGCAGGTCTTGCCGGATCATGTTAAAGCAAAGCTTTTAGATGCTCCTATGGACAAGGTCAGTCTATTTGGTTCTCCTGCCCAACAGGTAATGAAGAAAATGGAAGAGAAGGCAAAATCTGTACAAACAGTTAAAGATTTCTTACAGGTACAGCCCCCAAGGTTCAGCAGGAATTGGCCTTCCAAAAATTGGTCCTTTCCAGACTCCTCTAAAAATCAGAGAGGCAGGAATAGACGTTCCAGAGGCAGAAATCAATCCAGAGGAGGTGCCTACAGGGGACGCTAGTGGCAAGGCAATAACCAACGAGGCACGGATACAACCACTACCACTGCAACAGGACAATCACAGTGACTTGGTTCTAACACCTACCAGGGAACAAATAGTAGCACCCTTAGGCGGAAAGTTAGCCTTATTTTCAAAAAACTGGCACTATATCACAAGAGACAACTGGATTTTGCAAACTATAGACCAAGGCTACAGGTTTCATTTCCACACCTTACCAGCAAAAAGAGGAATGCCAAACCTGCCACCAAATCAAAAGTCAGAAGCCCTAAAACAAATAGCTCAATTAACAAAGATGAGAGCTGTGGAAAGGGTACCACCTATAGAACAGGGCAAGGGATTTTACTCCAGACTCTTCCTAGTACCAAGAAAAGAAAACAGTTGGAGACCTATTCTCGACCTGTCCGCTTTAAACACATTCATCATTGTTCCAAAATTCAAAATGCTGACCCTACACCAACTTCTTCCCATGCTGGGCAAGGAGTATTGGCTGGTAACTCTAGATCTCAAGGAGGCATACCTGCACGTCCCCATACGACCAATGTGCAGAAGATACCTCAGATTTCTTGCAGGATCAGAGCATTATCAATTCTCAGCATTGCCCTTTTGGCTTATCTACTGCGCCCAGAGTGTTCACGAAATGCCTGGCATCAGTAATCGCTCATTGCAGGCTTCAGGGAATCCAAATTTATCCATACCTGGACGACTGCCTGATACAAGCGGACAACAAAAGCAAGCTGACACAAGACTTACAAAGAGTCATTTGCTTACTACAAGCCCTGGGATACACAGTGAATTTAAAAAAGTCAAAACTGATACCATCCCAGACAATAACATTCTTGGGTGCAGAATTGGACACAGTAAAACAGATGGCATTCCTAACTGCAGAAAAACAAGAACAACTTCCTCTGTACTTCTTGGCACTAGCAAAGCAGAACAAACTAACAGCAAGGAAAGTACTGCAGGCCTTGGGTTTCATGGCATCCTGCATAATCTTGGTCCCCATGCCAGACTGCATATGAGAAAGCTACAGTGGTACCTAAAGAATTTATGGTCTCAACACAAGCACAGCTTAGAAACCGAAATACCACTAATTCCATGCCTGAAACAAGAGTTCCTATGGTGGGCTCAGACATGCCAGGCAAACCCAGGATTGTCCTTCCACAACATTCAAGCAAGCCAAACCATCACAATGGACGCCTCAGACCTCGGTTGGGGGGCACACATGCTGGACAAGTGCATTCAAGGCCTATGGACTCCAGATCAACTACACCTGCACATAAATCAAAAAGAGATGCTGGCAGTAAAACTAGCAATCCAGAATTTCAGACCATTCCTCAAAGAGGGCCAAGTGATGATAAGGACAGACAACACCACAGTCATGTGGTACATCAACAAACAATGAGGCACTCATTCATACCCCCTATGCCGAATGACTCTGGACCTGTGGAATATGGCTCTGAGCTACAACATTCAATTACAGGCAATATTTGTACCGGGAAAAGAAAACATCCTAGCAGACATGTTAAGCAGAACTACCTCGGATGCTCACGAATGGATGCTACACCCGGACATCTTCAAGGCCATCACAAAGAAATGGGGAATGCCACAAATAGACCTATTTGCATCCCCACTCAACCACCAGCTCAAGAAATTCTGCACAAGGACATACCACCTTCTTGCTTGGAAGGTGGACTCTCTATCCTTCAATTGGAAAGGCCTGACAGCATATGCATTTCCACCCCTTCCTTTGATGCACAAGGTACTACTGAAAATCAAAGAGGAACGGCCAAGGATAATTCTGATAGCTCCAAATTGGCCAAGACAACATTGGTATCCATTACTGAGGAGCATGTCTCGGGGGGAAACGTGGACTCTACCCCTGATTCCTTTGATGTTGACTCAGAGCAACTACAACATCTTGCATCCAAACCTGAAAACTCTGCAACTTACTGCCTGGAACATTACATAAGAACATCTAACCCAGATTTATCCCAAAGGGTTAAAGACATTATCCTTGAGGCCCGCAGACCTTCTACTAGAAGGAACTATGCAGGAAAATGGAAAAGGTTTGTCATTTGGAGTACGGAAAGAGGGAAAGATGTGTCAAAGGTAGATATTGCCAACATCCTGGATTATTTGGCAGAGCTCCTACATACTGGCCTGTCCTATTCCTCCATCAAGATACATGCATCAGCTATTTCTGCAGAATACAGCCTTGATCCCCCTGTCTTCTCGCATCCTCTACTCAGGCAGTTCCTCAGAGGAATTAAGAATGTAAAACCTCCTAGGAAACCACCATTACCAGCATGGGACTTGAATTTTGTGCTAGAAAAATTGACACTCCCTCCATTCGAACCAGCAGCAACAGCAGATCTTCAACACCTATCCTGGAAAACTGCTTTCCTACTGGCAATTACTTCAGCAAGAAGGGTTTCGGAACTACAGGCTTTAATGGCAGTACAACCCTTCCTAATCTTCCATCAAGATAGAGTGTCCATGAGAACTAATCCTACATTTATGCCTAAGGTGGTATCCAGACTGTTTCTAAACTAGGCAATCCACCTACCTACCTTCTTTCCCAATCCACAGAACAAAGGGGAAAGACTGCTGCATACCTTGGATGTACATAGACAGTTGCGTTACTACCTGGACAGAACCAAGGGCAATAGAAAAACTGACCAGCTCCTAGTAGCTTATGCAACAGGAAGGGAAGGAAAAGCAATTTCCAAACAGACAATCTCCAAGTGGATAGGAAATTGCATAAGATTCTGTTACTCCTATCATGGAAAGCAAATTCCACAGAACATAAGGCCTCATTCTACAAGGGCTACAGCCACTACCACAGCCTTCTTACGAGGAGTGGCTACCAAGGACATTATTGAGGCTGCTACTTGGACCTCCGTGCATACATTTGCCAAGCATTATAACTTACCTCTATACTCTAGATCCCGAGCAGGGTTTGCCACTGCTGTGTTGCAAGGGATCCTAAGTACACCATAATTCTTATTCCTCCTCCCTAGTTTGGCTATGGTATTCTACCCATTTGTTAGGACTGCAGATGCATCCTTGAAGGACATAGTACAGTTTTGTACCTACCATAAATGTAGATGTCCGAACAGGATAGCATCTGCAGTCAGGATTACCCACCCTCCTTCCCTCTGTGGTACTCCTAGGGTATTGCCCACCTAATAGCTAGCTGGGGATCTCTTATGGTGTATTTGTTTGTATATATGTACATACATGCATATTTTTGTGCTTGCCTTCTACTTTTTGGGAAACATTGGCATTTCCCCAAAAATTTAGCTATCCAAGAGGGCTACTGGCATCTGGGGCAAGAAACACTGAGGAAAATGGCGTCGGCTGATGCCTTTATACCCGAAGACCAGCAGAGATGACGTCGGGTGAAGTGCGACACCAGCCGAGGCCAGACCCAGACTTTGGAATCCGGCCGACCGAAGGGCTGCCTGACGACAGGACAACCCATTTGTTAGGACTGCAGATGCTATCCTGTTCGGACATCTACATTTATGGTAGGTACAAAACTGTACTTTACTTCCTATGCTAGGCAAAGATGCCTGGTTGGCAACACTAGATTTAAAAGAAGCTTACCTGCATATCCCAATCAGGGAATCTTGCAGAAGATACCTACGCTTCAAAGCAGGCTACGTGCATTATCAGTTCTCTGCACTGTGCTTTGGCTTGTGTACTGCACCTAGGGTATTCACAAAGTGCCTGGCTCCAGTAATTGCATTTTGCAGGCAAAGAAATATTCAAATATATCTGTACCTGGACGATTGTCTAATTTAGGCAGAATTCCAGGCCATACTTATAAATCATCTGGTGTTTGTAAAAAGGGTTCTAACTTGTCTAGGGTACACCATCAACGAAAAAAAAAATCACAACTGGTACCCTCTCAACAGATTACATTCCTGGGTGCAAACCTGAATACAACTGCCCAGATGGCTTTCCTCACCTCAGAAAAGCAAATACATTTGGTAACTTACTTCAAACAAGTGGCCACAAAAACCCTGCAATCTGCAAGACAAATAGTGCAAGCCTTGGGGTTCATGGCCTCCTGCATTCTTCTAATTCCATATGCAAGACTGCATATGAGGAAACTTCAGTGGTACTTAAAAAGTCTGTGGAGTCAACATTGTCACAGCCTGGAAACAGTGATTCCTATCATACCTTGCCTACGCCTGGAGTTCCTCTGGTGGGCAGAGGTCTGCCACCAAAACAAGGGACTGCCATTCACATTACCCCCTGCCACCCAAACCCTAACTATAGATGCATCAGACTATGCATGGGGGGCTCACCTGGCAGGGAAATGCATTCAGGGCAAATGAAACTCAAATCAAATGCACCTTCATATCAATCAAAAAGAAATGTTAGCTGTACAGAATGCACTGACAGCCTTCAAGGACTACATTCCTCCAGGACAACTAATGGTAAAGGCGGACAACACCACGTTATGTGGTACATAAACAAGCAGGGGGTACACATTCCTACCCCCTCTGCAGACTAGCCATGGCATTGTGGAACACGGCCTTGAGCTACCAAGTGCAACTACAAGCTCAATTCCTGACAGGAAAACTGAATACACTGGCAGATGGACTAAGCAGAAATCTCTTGGACCCACACGAGTGGAAACTGGAACCATGGATTTTCAACATGTTGACAAGTAAATGAGAGAGCCCAGACATAGATCTATTTGCCTCCCCCCAGAACTACCAGTTGGGCAAATTTTGCACAAGGACCCCTCACAAAAAAGCCTGGAAAGTGGATGCTCTGTCCTTCAGCTGGAAAAACCTATCCGTCTACGCCTTTCCCCCTCTGCCTCTGCTCTCCAGAGTGCTGCTAAAAGTCAAACAGGACAAACCAAAAATTATTTTGATTGCTCCAGACTGGCCACGCCAACACTGGTACCCACTCCTGCGCAGTGTGTCACAAATATCTCCATGGCACCTGCCTCAGACACCTTCCTTACTGTCTCAGCAGGAGAACCACATTCTGCACCCTCAGCTCCCAACACTGAACCTTGCAACTTAGCTAATCACTTAAATTCACCCTTAGCATCCCTCAGCAAACCTATGATGGGTGTCATCTTGGAGGGGAGAAGACCTAGTACTAGAAAATGTTATGCTGACAAATGGAAAGGATTCTGTGCCTGGAACCAATCTTTAGGGATGAGCACAGCAGCGCCCAATTTACCTCAGATTTTGCAATACTTAACTGAGATGCTTCACAAGGGCCTGTCTTTTTCCTCTGTTAAAATCCACATTTCAGCTTTTTCAGCTCACTATAACACAGAACCCACCCCTCTTTTCTCATCCCCTGCTCAAACAGTATCTCAGAGGGCAAAGAACTTGAGACCACCCAGGAGAGCTCCTACCCCTGCCTGAGATCTTAACTTTGTTTTGGAAAAGCTCACTTTACCTACTTTTGAGCCAGCTGATACTGCAGACTTAAAATTTCTTTCTTGGAAAACAGCCTTTCTCTTAGCAATTACTTCAGCTAGAAGGATATCTGAATTACAGGCCCTTATGGCAGTGGAGCCTTTCATCATCTTTCATGCGGACAGGGTATCTCTGAGGACCAATCCATCCTTTTGCCCAAGGTAGTTTCCAGTGTGGCTCTTAACCAGTCCATTCATTTGCCAGTCTTCTATCCCAATCCACAGAACAAAGGGGAACAGATTCTGCATTCCTTGGACGTGCACAGACATCTTAGATTCTACTTGGACAGAACTAAATGTCGAAGAAAATTTGAACAATTGCTACTGTCATTTGCTGTTGGGGCAGAGGGGAAGGTTATTTCAAAACAAACAATTTCTAAATGGATGTCATTGCATTCATTTCTGCTATATAAGCACCATGGAAAACCTGTAGCCCAGGGGATCATATCTCATTCCACCAGGGCTGCATCTACTTCTGCAGCTTTTCTCAGAGGTGTTCCTACCAGGGATATTCTAGAAGCTGCTACCTGGAGTTCAGTACATACTTTCACCAAGCATTATCATTTACCAATTTTCTCTAAATCCAGAGCTGGCTTTGCCACTGCTGTCTTGCAGGGCCTTATAGCTGGTCCTAATGCTGTATAAATCCATTTCCCAACCATAGCGTTGGGAATCTACCCTAATGTAATGACTGCAACAGTGAAACATGAAGAACATAGTACAGTTATGTACACTTACCATAAATGTAGATGTTCGAGTGTATTCACTATTGCAGTCCTGGTTACCCTCCCTCCAGCCCCCTGTTTTTCTCTTACTATATCTCTACTTTCTTTTACTATGCTTAAAAGCCTTTTTGGTGTATTTGCTTTTGGTTGGAGGTATATTTTTGTGCTTTTAATTTTATTTGCTCCCCATTTGGGGGGGGGCGCCTGACATCTGGGGCAAGAAAAACTGATGTAATGGCGTTGGCTGCATGTTTTATACCCCTGACGACCTGACGTCATGGAAGGAAGGGACAGCAACCGATGCAGGATCCAAGACTTTGTTAATCAGGCCGACTGAGGGCAACCTGCCAGCAGATTACCCAAATGTAATGACTGCAACAGTGAATACACTCAAACATCTCCATTTATGGTAAGTGTACACAACTGTACTTTTTTCTTGCTCCTTACCAATGTCAGTAAAAGTTAATAATTGCATTACTTGTGGAAAGCAAATACCTCATAAAGAATTTCATTCGTACTGTATTCCTTGCCTAGGCCCTGACCACGATGTACCTTGCTGTCAGTTTTGTGCTTTATTTAATCAGCGCAGTATCCGTCGTCGGTACATTTTTCACCTCTAAATATTTCGGTTCTTGGTTTAATTATCCAGAAATGTCGTCGATTAGCCATCCGACTATCGGGATTTTGAAAAAAGCAAAGATAAAAACAGAGACAGGCCGCTGAGGTCCAAAACTGCCAATGACGCTTCTCCTAAGCCAGTCGCCAGTTCGCCAGTACTCCGTGAGGCGCTTTTGCAGCCCCTGATACCCACTACTTCTGATTCGCAGGCCTCTATTGAGACCCATTCTGAGTCCGGTATGCCGCGAGATACTTCAACTATAGAATCCGTGGATGTCTCTACCTTGGATGGGTCCAGAGCCGCTTTGCAGGCACCGGCTTCTGAGGGTGTATTCAGGCCTACGGACTTTCATATTAAACCGATGCCTCCTTCTTTTCTTAGGCCTAAATCTTGAACCATGCCTAAGAAACCGACTCCCAGGCCACATGCTCAGGCCTCCATGCCCAAAAAACAAATTATACGAATGGCCGAAGATCTAATAACTCTAATCAGGGGTAGCCACCCCCCCCCTTTCTAAGAGGCCTTGGACTGAAGTGGTTTATGAATCTTTTGACCAGGATTCTGTTTTTTTTCTTCTGATGATCTGGATTTGCCCTTATCTACTTATGAGGATTCTGATGCAGAGGACTCCATTCCCTCTGCTTCCCCTCCAGAGGATTTTTCTTTTGGGGATACCTTACATACTCTAAGGGAGCATTTCCACTGGGAAAGCCAGGATTTTTCTGATTCAAAAAAGAGGCTTAGGGATTTCTTACTCTTACCTCAGCATAGGCCTTTAGCTATTCCTCCTGTACTAGACATTGTTGATGATGCCTTTTTGGAGTCTAGTTTGGCTACTGATTCCTTGCCTCCTGCTCCCAGAAAACCAGACAGATACTACAGGGTCCCTGAGTCACACAAGCTCCTTTTTAAAAATCCTATTACGGATCCAGAGACTATTTCACAAGGGTCCAATGGCATTAAGGCTTCTACTGCTAAAAATCCTACCCCATGTTCTTCGTGTTTCACTGTTGCAGTCATTACATTTGGGTAATCTGCTGGCAGGTTGCCCTCACTCAGCCTGATTAACAAAGTCTTGGGTCCTGCGTCGGTTGCTGTCCCTTCTTCCATGACGTCAGGTTGTCAGGGGTATAAAGCATGCAGCCGACGCCATTACAACAGTCTTTCTTGCCGCATGATGCCCGATGCAGAAGCAGTTCGCAAGTGCCGGTCGGCCGACTCCTGCAATTTTCGTTTTCGAGTTTCAGAACCAAAGTCTTCAACTAAAAGCTAAGTACCCCGTTGGGGAACCTTTTTCTTGCTCCTTACCGATATCAGTAAAAGTTAGTAATTGCATTACTTGTGGGAAGCAAATACCTCATAAGGATTTTCATTTGTACTGTATTCCTTGCCTAGGCCCTGACCACAACGTGCCTTGTTGTCGGTTTTGTGTTAAATTTAATCAACGCACTATTAAACTTCAGTATATTTTTGCTTCTAAATATTTTAGCTCAAGATTTAACTATCCAGAAGTGTCGTTGGTTAGCAATCCGACTACCGGAATACCTAAAAAACGCAAAGAAAAAGACAGACGATTGAGGTCCAAAACTGACGATGCTTCTCCTAAGCCAGTCCGCCGGTACTCAGTGAGGTGCTTTCGCAGCCTCTGATACCCGCTACTTCTGATTCGCAGGCCTCTACTGAGACCCATTCAGAGTCGGTATGCCACGAGATGCTTCAATTATGGAACCTGCGGATGTCTCTACCTTAGATGGGTCTGGAGCCACTGTGCAGGCACTGGCTTCTGAGGGTGTTTTCAGGCCTACAGATATATATGTTAGACCGATGCCATCTTCAAATCTAAGGACAAAATCTAAATCTATGTCTAAAAAACCGATGCCTGGGCCACATGTGCAGGCCCCTATGCCTAAAAAACAAATGATCAAAATGGCTAAAGATTTAATTACTCGGATCAAGGGTAGCCAACCCCCTCCTTCCAAGAGGCCTAGGCAAGACATTGATTATGAATCTTCTGAATAGGATTCTATTTCTTCTGACTCTTCTAATGAACGGGATTTGTCTTTTCCTACTTATGAGGACTCTGATGCAGAGGATTCCATTCCTTCTGCCTCTCCCCCTGAGGATTTTTCTTTTGGGGAAACTTTACATGCCTTAAGGGAACATTTCTACTGGGAAAGTCAGGATTTCTCTGAATCTAAAGAGAGACTTAGGGATTTTCTTCTACTTCCTCAGCATAGGCATTTGACTATACCTCCTGTTCTAGACATCGTTTATGATGTATTTTCAGAATCTAGTATGACTCCTGATTCCCTGCCTCCGGCTCCTTGCAAGCCAGACAGATCCTACAGGGTTCCTGACTCCCAGAAATTCCGTTTCAAAAACCCTATTGCTGATCCTGAAACCATTTCTCAGGGTCCCAAGGGCATTAAGGCCTCTACTGCCAAAAATCCTACCCCTTCTGACAGAGACTCCAGGGCATTGGATAGATAGGGTAAGAAGGTTTACACGTCTGCAACCTTGGCAATCAGAGCTTTAAACTGTCAATTTTATATGCTTAAATATCAACAGCATATCATGGGACTACTTAAACAGAAAATGATGTTAATCTCTGACTGTGTGGAAAATAAAGAATTGCAGTATTTATTGCATTCAGCTGAACAAGTTGGAAAACATACTTTGCAATGTGGTTTTGATTCCTTGGAGGCCTCTTGCAGGGCTGCTGTAACTAGATCTGTGCTAAGAAGGCATGCTTGGCTCACAGAGCAAACTCTGCTTGACCATGTTAAAGCAAAATTGTTGGATGCTCCTTTACAACATGACCGTCTCTTTGGTAATAAGGCTGAAGAAGTGTTAAAAAAGATGGAAGATAAAGCTAAATCTATGCAAACTGTGAAATATTTCTTACAAGTGCAACCTCCAAGATTTAGTAGGCACTGGCCTACTAAGAACTGCTCCTTTCCAGTCCCCTCGAGAGCGGTTCAAGTCAAATCAAGATATTCCAAAGGCTCCAGGTTTCAGTCACAAGGAACTTTTAGAACAAAACAATGGGGTGCCTCCACCTCCAAATCTGGAAGCAACAAGGCATCTCCCTATGGTAAACAGTCTCAATGACTTCCCTCTACAATCACCAAGCACGTACCTCTTAGCTGCCCCTTTGGGGGGAAAACTAGCACTTCATGCACGAAACTGGCAACTTATTACCCAGGACAAATGGGTGTTAAATATAGTATCCCAGGGATACAGATTTCACTTCCACATGTTGCCAATCCGAAACGGATGGCCAGATCTGAGCTCAAATCATTGGGCAGAGGCCCAGAAACAAGTTCTGTCCCTCATGAACATGGGGGCTATTCAACCAGTACCAGAAGAGGAAAAGGGACAAGGTTTCTATTCCAGACTTTTCCTGGTAGGAAAAGACAAATCATGGCGTCCAATTCTGGACTTATCCACTCTAAACACATTTCTAGATATTCCAAAATTCAAGATGCTGACTCTTCAACAGTTACTACCTATGCTAGGCAAAGATACCTGGTTAGTAACTCTAGACTTAAAAGAGGCTTACCTGCATATCCCAATCAGGGAATCTTGCAGAAGATACCTCCGCTTTAAAGCAGGCTACTTGCATTGCCAGTTCTCTGCACTGCCCTTTGGCTTATCTACTGCGCCCAGGGTCTTAACAAAGTGCCTGGCACCAGTAATTGCATTTTGCAGGCAAAGAAATATTCAAATATATCCATACCTGGATGATTGTCTAATGTAGGCAGAAAACAAGGACAGTTTTCTAAAGCATCTGGCATTTGTAAAAAGGGTTCTAACTTGTCTAGGGTACACCATAAACGAAACAAAATCACAACTGGTACCCTCTCAAAAAATTACATTCCTGGGTGCAAGCTTGAATACAACTGCCCAGATGACTTACCTTATGCCAGAAAAGCAAATTCAATTGATGACTTACTTCAAACAGGTGGCCACAAAACCCAGCCATCTGCAAGGCAAACTCTGCAGGCCTTGGGGTTTATGGCCTCTCCTGCATTCTTCTAATTCCATATGCAAGACTGCATATGAGGACACTTCACTGGTACTTAAAAATTTTATGGAGTCAACATTGTCACAGCGTGGAAACAATGATTCCTATTATACCTTGCCTGCAACTAGAGTTCCTATGGTGGGCAGAGGCCTGCCACCAAAACAAGGGACTGCCATTCACTCCACCCCCTGCCTCCCAAACCTTAACAACAGACGCATCAGTCTATGCTTGGGGGGCTCACCTGACAGGGAAGTGCATTCACAGCAAATGGAGCCCAAATCAAATACACCTACATATCAGTCAGAAAGAGATGCTAGCTGTACAGAATGCTCTGACAGCCTTCAAGGACTACCTTCATCCAGGACAACTAATGATAATGACAGACAACACCACAGTTATGTGGTACATAAACAAGCAGGGGGGGGTACACATTCCTACCCCCTTTGCAGACTAGCCATCACATTGTGGAACATGGCCTTGACCTATCAGATACAACTACAAGCTCAATTTCTGCCAGGAAAGCTAAATACTCTGGCAGATGAACTAAGCAGAAATCTTATGGACCCGCATGAATGGAAATTGGAACTACAAGTTTTCAACATGTTAACACGCAAATGGGGGAACCCAGACATAGATCTTTTTGCCTCACCCCAGAACTATCAGTTGGACAAATTCTGCACAAGAATTCAACACAAAAAAAGCTTGGAAAGTGGATGCTCTATCATTCAGCTGGAAAAACCTATCAGTCTATGCCTTTCCCCCCCTGCCTCTGCTCTCCAAAGTTCTACTAAAAGTCAAACAGGACAAACCAAAATTTATTCTGATTGCTCCAGACTGGCCTTGCCAATAGTGGTACCCACTCCTACGCAATGTGTCACACCTTCCTCAGTGGCACCTGCCTCAGACACCTTACGTACTGTCTCAGCAGAACTACCAAATTCTGCACACCCAGCTCCAAACTTTGAATCTTGCAGTGTGGCTAATCAACTAATTTCACCCTTGGCATCCCTTAGCAAACCAGTGATGGATTGCATTTTGGAGGCTAGTAGGCCTAGTACTAGAAAATCTTATGCTGACAAATGGAAAAGATTCTGTGCCTGGAACCAATCACAAGGAATAAGCACAGCAATGCCCAATATTCCTCAGATTGTGTAATACTTAACTGAGATTTTTCACAAAGGCCTCTCATTTTCTTCCATAAAAATCCATGCCTCTGCCATTTCAGCTCATTACAACAGAGAGAACCTCACCTCCTCTCTCCTCCTCTGCTAAAGCAGTATCTCAGAGGGGCCAAAAATTTAAGACCTCCCAGGAGAGCACCAACTCCTGCATGGGACCTCAATTTTCTTTTGGAAAAACTCACTCTCCCTCCTTTTGAGCCAGCTGCTACTGCAGACCTAAAATTTCTCTCATGGAAAACAGCTTTCCTTTTAGCAGTCACTTCAGCTAGAAGGATTTCAAATTACAGGCTCCTATGGCAGTGAAGCCTTTCATTATTTTTCATCCAGACAGGGTGGCTCTCAGGACCAATCCATCTTTTATGCCTAAGGTAGTATCCAGTGTGGCTCTTAATCAGACCATTCATCTGCCAACCTTCTTCCCCAATCCACAGAACAAGGGTGAGTGGATTCTGCATTCATTGGATGTACACAGACAACTTAGATTCTACTTAAACAGGATGAAATCTCTAAGAAAATCTGAGCAACTATTGGGGGCATTTGCTGCAGGGGCAGAGGGAGAAGCGGTTTCAAAGCAGACTATTTACAAATGGATAAGACATTGCATTTGTTTCTGCTATATGCACCATGGTAAACCTATCCCCAAGGGGATCAGGCCTCATTCCACCAGGGCTGCATCTACTTCTGCAGCCTTTCTCAGAGGGGTTCCTACCAGAGACATTCTAGAAGCTGCTACCTGGAGCTCAGTTCATACATTCACCAAGCATTACCATTTACCTCTGTTCTCTAAATGCAGAGCTGGCTTTGCCACTGCTGTCCTGCAGGGTCTTATAGCTGCTCCTAATGCTGTATAAATCCATCCTCCCAACCATAGCTTTGGGATTCTACCCAAATGTAATGACTGCAACAGTGAAACACGAAGAACATAGTACAGTTGTGTATACTTACCATAAATGTAGATGTTCGAGTGTATTCACTGTTGCAGTCCTGGTTACCCACCCTCCAGCCCCCTGTTTTTCTCCTACTATACCTCTCCTTTCTTTTACTGTGCTCAAAAGCCTTTTTGGGTGTATTTGCTTTTATTTGGAGGTATATTTTTTGTGTTTTAAATTGTATACTTATATATATTTATATATATATCTTTTGCTCCCAATTTGGGTGTCACCTGACATCTGGGGCAAGAAGAACTGATGTAATGGCGGCGGCTGCATGTTTTATACCCCTGACGACCTGACGGCATGGAAGAAGGTGCAGCAACCGCCGCAGGACCCAAGACTTTGTTAATCAGGCCGACTGAGGGCAACCTGCCAGAAGATTAGCCAAATGTAATGACTGCAACAGTGAATGCACTCGAACATCTACATTTATGGTAAGTGCACATAACTGTACTTTCTGATAGAGACTCCAGGGCGCTGGATAGATGGGGTAAGAAGGTTTACACTTCTGCAACCTTGGCCATTAGGGCGTTAAACTGCCAGTTTCATATGTTCAAGTATCAGCAACATGTTATTGGATTGCTTAAACAGAAAATGAGGTTGATTCCTGACTGTGTGGAAAATGAAGAATCACTTTGCAATGTGGTTTTTTATTCATTAGAGGCCTCTTGCAGGGCCGCTGTTACTGGGTCTGTGCTCAGAAGGCATGATTGGCTTAAGGAACAGTCTTTGCCTGATCATGTTAAAGCTAAATTTCTGGATGCTCCCTTAAATCAGGACCGCCTGTTTGGCAACCAGGCTGAGGAAGTTCTTAAAAAGAAGGAAGAGAAAGCTAAATCTATGCAAACTGTTAAAGATTTCTTGCAAGTTCAGCCTCCTAGATTTAATAGGCACTGGCCCTCTAAGAATTGGTCCTTTCCAGCCCCTTCCAGGTCTTCTCAAGCCAAACCCAGACACAGCAAAAACCCCAGGTTTCAGTCCCAGGGGACACACAGGACTAAGTAGTGGGGGGCCTCCATTTCCAAATCTGGGAGTAATAAGACTCCCCCCTATGGTAAACTGTCTCAGTGACTTCCTTTTAAAATTTCCAAGCACTTATCAACTGACTGCCCCTTTGGGGGGAAAGATTGCGCTTCATGCAAAGAATTGGGAACTCATTACCCAGACAAATGGGTTTTAAATATAGTTTCCCAGAGATACAGATTTCACTTCCACACGTTGCCAACACCAAGCGGGTGGCCAGACCTACCCCCAAATCAGTGGGCAGAGGCCCAAAAACAAGTACTGTCTCTCTTAAGTATGGGGGCTATTCAGCTGGTACCAGAAGAGGAAAAGGGACAAGATTTCTACTCAAGACTTTTCCTGGTACCCAGAAAAGACAATTCATGGTGTCCTATCCTGGACCTGTCTACTCTAAACACCTTTTTGGAGATTCCAAAATTCAAGATCCTGACTCTTCACCAATTACTTCCTATGCTAGGCAAAGATGCCTGGTTGGCAAACCTAGATTTAAAAGAAGTATACCCGCAAAGCCCAATCAGGGAATCTTGCAGAAGATACCTACGCTTCAAAGCAGGCTGCATGCAGTATCAGTTCTCGGCACTGCCCTTTGGCTTATCTACTGCCCCCAGGATGTTCACAAAGTGCCTAGCTCCAGTTATTGCATTTTGCAAGAAAAGAAATATTCAAACATACCCATACCTGGACAATTGTCTAATTCAGGCAGAAAGCCAGGACATACTTTTGAATCATCTGGCCTTTGTACAAAGTGTTCTAACTTGTCTGAGGTACACCATAAACGAAAATAAATCACACCTGGTACCCTGTCAACAAATTATATTCCTGGAAGCAAGATTGAATACAACTTCCCAGATGGCTTTTCTCACTCCAGAGAAACAAATTCATTTGACAACCTACTTCAAACAAGTGGCCACAAAAGCCCTGCTATCTGCACGACAAATACTGCAAGCCTTGGGGTTCATGGCCTCCTGCATTCTTCTAATTCCATATGCAAGACTGCATATGAGGAAACTACAGTGGTATCTAAAAAGCCTATGGTGTCAACATTCTCAGGATCTAGAAGCAATGATTCCTATCATACCTTGCCTACGCCTAGAGTTCCTTTGGTGGGCAGAGGCCTGCCACCAAAACTACCTTTCACACCATCCCCTGCCACCCAAACCCTAACAACAGACGCATCAGACTGTGCATGGAGGGCTCACCTGGCAGGGAAGTGCATTCAGGACAAATGGGACCCAAGTCAAATGCACCTGCATATCAATCAAAAAGAAATGTTAGCTGTACAGAATGCTCTGACAGCCTTCAAGGACCACATTCTTCCAGGACAACTAATGGTAAAGACTGACAACACCACTGTTATGTGGTACATAAGCAGGGGGTACACATTCTTACCCCCTCTGCAGACTAGCCATGGCATTGTGGAACACAGCCTTGAGCTATCAGTTACACCTACAAGCTCAATTCCTGCCAGGAAAATTAAATACACTGGCAGACGGACTAAGCAGAAACCTCATGGACCCACACGAGTGGAAACTGGAACCAAGAATTTTCAATATGTTGACAAGCAAATAGGGGAGCCCAGATATAGACCTGTTTGCCTCTCCGCAAAAATACCAGTTGGACAAATTTTGCACAAGGACTCATACAAACAAGCCTGGAAAGTGCATGCTCTGTCCTTCAGCTGTAAAAACCTATCAGTCTATGCCTCCACCCCCCCCCCCGCCTTTGCTCTCCAAAGTACTACCAAAAATCAAACAGGACAAACCAAGGATGATTTTGATTGCTCCAGACTTGCCACGCCAACACTAGCACCCCCTCCTGCTCAGTGTGTCACAGTTATCCCCGTGGCACCTGCCTCAGACTCCTTCCCTGTTGTCTCAGCAGGAGAACCAGATTCTGCACCCTCAGCTTCAAACACTGAGCCTTGCAGCCTGGCTAATTTCTCTCATTTACCTTCCCTCAGTAAACCTGTGATGGATATCATTTTAGAGGCAAGGAGGCCTAGCACTAGAAAATCCTATGCTGAAAGATGGAAAAGATTCTGTGCCTGGAACCAATCTCAATGGATAAGCACAGCAGCACCCAGTTTACCTCAGATTTTACAATACTTAACTTAGATGCTTCACAAGGGCCTGTCTTTTTCCTCCATTAAAATCCACGCCTCGCCATTTCAGCTCATTATAACACAGAACCCCCCCCCCCCCTCTTCTCTCATCCACTGCTGAAGCAGTTCCTCAGAGGGGGCCAAAAATTTGAGACCACCCAGGAGAGCTCCAACCCCAGCCTGGGACCTTAACTTTGTTTTGGAGAACTCACTCTACCTCCTTTCGAGCCAGCTGCTACTGCATATTTAAAATTTCTTTCTTGGAAAACAGCTTTCCTTTTAGCAATCACTTCAGCTAGAAGGGTATCTGAATTACAGGCCCTTATGGCAGTGGAGCCTTTCATCATCTTTCACGCGGACAGGGTGTCCCTCAGAACCAATCCGCCCTTCATGCCCAAGGTGGTATCTAGTGTAGCTCTTAATCAGTCCGTTCATTTGCCAACCTTCTTTCCCAATCCACAGAACAATGGGGAACGGATACTGCATTCCTTAGATGTGCACAGACACCTCAGATTCTTCTTGGATGGGACTAAGCCTCAAAGGAAATCTAAACAACTGCTAGTAGCATTTGCTGCAGGGGCAGAGGGGAAGGCTATTTGAAAGCAAACCATTTCCAAATGGATATGTCATTGCATTAATTTCTGCTATAAGCACCATGGAAAATCTATCCGCCAGGGGATCAGACCTCCCTCCACCAGGGCTATATCATACAGCCTTTCTCAGAGGCATCCCTACCAGTGACATCCTAGAAGCTGCTACCTGGAGTTCTGTACATACTTTCACCAAGCATTATCTTTGCCAATTTTCTCTAAATCCAGAGCTGGCTTTGCCACTGCAGTCTTGCAGGGCCTTATAGCTGGTCCTATTGCTATCTAAATTCCTCCTCCCAACCATAGCTTTGGGAATCTACCCAAATGTAATGACTGCAACAGTGAAACACGAAGAACATAGTACATTTGTGTACACTTACCATAAATGTAGATGTTCGAGTGTATTCACTGTTGCAGTCCTGGTTACCCTCCCTCCAGCCCCCTAACTTCTTTTGGCTATAACTCTACTTTATTTTACTATGCTTAAAAGCCTTTTTGGTGTATTTGCTTTTTTGTTGGAGGTATATCATTGTATTTTTATATTTAATTGCTCCCCATTGGGGGGCACCTGACATCTGGGGCAAGAAAAACTGATGTAATGGCACCGGCTGCATGCTTTATACCCCTGACGACCTGACGTCATGGAAGAAAGGACAGCAACCGATGCAGGACCCAAGACTTTGTTAATTAGGTCGACTGTGGGCTACCTGCAAGCATATAACCCAAATGTAATGACTGCAACAGTGAATACACTCAAACATCTACATTTATTGTAAGTGTACACAACTGTACTTTCTTCGTATTCTAGTGCACTCTGCTGCATCATTAAAAAGGGTTCTGTCCTGTACCCATGCCATAATATCCTCAGACTTGCTGTATGGATAATTTCAACTTGGTTCTTCTCAGGTGTTATTTCTTCCCAGAGGTAGGAACATTTAGAACTACAAGGAAATCTTGCCTGGACAAATGGAAGAGGTGTGCTTTCTGGCACACCTGTAGCAAAGTGGAACCATCACCTGTATTATAATTGTTCTAAGATACCTGAAAGAGCTTTTTGCCATGGCTGGCATGTGCTTCTGTTAAGGCCTACTTGTCAGCCATCTCATTTTGCTTTTCCCATGGAACCCTCTTTCTCCTTCTCCTTCTCCTCAGCAAAGTTTTCTCAAAAGGTGTCTTCCACTTTCGACTTCCCAGGAGGCAATTATGTCTCCCTAGGACTCAAACTTATTATTGAAAAGCTTACTCTATCCCTTTTTGAATCAGTAAGTTCATTTGCTTTAATTTTTTTTTTCTGTTATGGCATACCCCAATTCTGGTGGTCAGGACTGCTGCTGTTAGAATCTCCGAGCTGCAAATCGTAATTCACAGTCTTTCACAAGGATAGAGTCGCCTTGTTTACTACTTCTTTCATTCCCCTGGTGGTCATATTGTTGACTATTATCTAGATCACCCATCTACGTTTTTTTTTCCCCAAACCTCTGAACAGGGGAAAAGAATTCTGCATGTGATGGTTGTGTACATGTAGCTAGGAAGGTACTAAATAAAACGGGAATTTTAGACCGTCAAAATAGCTTTTTGTCTCCTTTATACCAGGGGAGATCAGTGCTCAAACCTTGCCTAAGTAGCTTGTTATGAACACCATGTGGTAAAGTGATAAAAGGTCAAGTAAGGGTTCACCCCACTAGAGCAGCCATCACTACTGCAGCTTTTCTTAGAAATGTCAGCTGTCAACTATGAGGCAACAATCTAGACCGGTTTGCGTATTCAGTAAATGCAGAGAAGGAGGCATGCAGTGCCTGAAGTACCTCACCTTGCCTTATTGCAGTTGTGTGCTTTATGTGAAGTAGCATTGCCAAGTTCACTGTCATTTTTTTTTGATGCAGGCAATTTGGCAGTTAAGCTGAACACAGTATAAAGCTTCCTTTGTGGCATGTCATTAAATATCATTAAAAAGTGTTGTGCAGGCTCATGCAAATTGTCTTTCTTGTGGAACAGTAGCTGGAAAGTCTTCAAGACAGTTTCTTACTAGCTTATGATTTTGGACCTTTTTTTTCAGAACTGAAGCATTTTTATTTAAGGTATAAATTATTATAGTTAACAAAATGTGTTACACATGCATATCCGTATACATAGGTATGTTGATAGAAAATAGAAAGTGGTTCTATTGAGCAAGTCATAGTATTACTTGACCAGCCTGACTTTAGTCGAGGATGGTTATTTTATGGGTACCTAACATGAGACAGGATACTAAGAAGGATACATTGACATTAAATCCAAATGAATACTCAAGAATACTGAAATTTCAAATAATAAATTGTATTGAAATGTTGAATTATTGAGATGCAAATAATTACAAGTAGAACACGTGGCAACTGCTTCCACCTATGTTTTGCTCCCAGTAAAATTTTTCACACAGCATACCCACTTCCCCTAACCTGGAAGACACTACATATCTGTTACTGTTTTTGAACATGCATGGAATTTATTGCTGTAGAATGGACTGATAGATTTTAAAAAGCAATTTTAGTACCTAATAATTGTGTAATTTCCATTGGTGTAGACTGTTATAGCCCTGGCTGCAGCATAGGTGACTGGAATTTTGTTAACATCATGGGCACTGGAGGATTGGTGTGGGTGGAGAGGAGTGGAGAAGGAATGGTGATAGTGCACTTGCTTTTCCCTATGCACTTGCACCCTTTTCATCAAGATCCCTAGTGGTGACTGAATATACTTCATGGGGGTTCTGGCTCAAGGGAGCAGGAACAGTTATTATATGTGGAGGCATGGAAATAGTTTACAAAGACCCCCACTGCATGACAATCCTTTGATGCTTATGGGCATGCTCAGGGGATGCAGGGCCTAACACCAAAACCATAATAGCCAGCATAGGTGGTGGTACCACACTTCTTGCTTTATTGACTAATAAGCTGGAAGGTTTTTGCATTAAGGGAGTGAATTAGGTCTGTGAGGCAGCCAGAGGAAGGGCTCAGTGATCGGTGGAGAATGGCTGAAAACAAAAATCTACCAGTTTTAATAGTGATCTACCAGTCCAGGCTTAAAAGTTGCTTATTGCAGTAATTTTGACTGGAGTCCTTCATTAGTTTTTTAATATCAGGATTAGATTTTTTTTGCTTCTCTGTAATTTACCTAGGGGTTCCTTGGCACATTACTTGAGTTTTTTTGTAAATTGTGTATTATGAATGGTTGTTTTGCATTTTTACCTATTTGTTTTTATTTTCTTAATGCTGTCATAAATGGTGCCTATGGAGAATATGATGGTCAGTGGGCAACCCACTGCTCTTGTTATGCTGTTTTATTTTCACTTTTTCTGATGTCAAGTTGCTTAAATTTTTGCTCCATTATCCCATGCCTGAACTTAACATTTTCCCCACCATTCACCTCTCCTTGTGAGTAATATGCTATATGAACCTCTTTATTTAACTGTCTAGCCTGGCTTTGTAATTGTTACTGAGTGCTGTGTGGTCTGAATTTTGTAGACTTTTGTGCTACATGTTTTGTTACATAGCACTTTCACTAACCATGCATTTTGTGCTCTGTTTTTCTGTGGCTGTTTCTCTTTCAACCTACAAAATTAGATCACTCTAGCATCTCCTTTATTGTCTGTTCTGTATGTGGTATTTAATGCTCTGTTGCTGAGCTAGTAGAAAACATTGTCCAGGTCTACACAGCCAATCCCTTACAGTATAGCCCATAGTTTAATTAAATACTGTTACAATTTTGTTTGCATTATAAAGTTTTCTGTAGCAGAACAATGCTATATTGCCTCATTTCTTTTAAACATTGGAGGTCCAGGCTTTAGAAGTAGGATTTTTTATAAGTCTGAGATGATTTACAACCCACTAATTACTTTTAGGTCAGATCTCTGTCTTTTTCTTCACAGATATGCACTTACTAAAAATACATTAACTGCTTGGGGACTCATTATGGCTTATTTCATCAGTGTTCCAAGGCCCTTCTTCTGTCTCCTTTCCAGGCTGATCTTGCCTTATTTTGGCTCCAGAGTTTTCACCACTGAAGTGATGAGGCTTCCGTGGCCATGGTTAGATTGAATGGAATACATTCATGTATCTGCACATAGCACTGTTAAAGCCAGCAGGATTTTTTTTATACTAATGAGCACAGTTGGGCAGCTCGTGAAATGAGTATCACATTACATTCATCATATTGATAACCGCTGAAGTAGCCTTAGCTATATGGGTCATATCCTGCCATGACGTTATATTTATTTTATGGAATGGGCCACCAGGCATGGTAGATCAATTTGTGGAGCACTTGAACTCAACTACTGAATTTTTGCAGTTCATCCACACACATAACGTAAATACCGTCAACTGTTCAGATGTTACCATTCAGTATAAGGACAGTGAATTTGCCTCCTATATTTATCGCAAATCTACTTTCAGTAATTCTTATCTCCATTATAACAGTTTTCACCTACACAAACAAAAAGCAGGCTTGGTGAAAGGTCAAATGGTCAGGTTGTCATGTATGGTCTCAGACAACAAACTTTTTTTTCATGAGATCAGACACTTAAGAACAATGTTCTTGGACCGTGGGTACCCAGTATGCTTTTGGACAAGATGACCAAGGAGGTCACTCATATTAGGACCTCCAAGTTTAAAACCCATATTGGGTAATCTCTTGTATGGCCTGAACATACAGGTTACCCCTGGGGAAGCCAGGTCCCCTACCTGGGAGAGTGCATTTATCTTAAAATTCCAAGAACATTCCCAAACAGTTTCAAGGATTACACATAACAAGTGGAACATTTTTAAAAGTAACACTGACATTTTCAGAAAATTGGGGGAACAACCTCTTTTGGTCTTCAAGACTAGACACAACATTAAAAATCTATTAGAAAGACCATCACCTTTGCATAATCCACTTAATGATAACAACAAGGGCACCATGAAATGTGGAAGCTGCCCCTGTTGCTCTTATATTTTGGAAGGCGATTGTCCTTCAGAATGTTGTCCAAAATGATACAAAGTACATTTAAGGTGTGGCAATTGCAACACCAGTAGAATAGTTTATCTTGCCAAATGCACATGTTCTTTGTGTTTCACTGTTGCAGTCATAAAATTTGGGTTATCCTGCCAGGGGTAGCCCTCAGTCAGCCCGAATACCAGAGGCTTAGTATTTCTGTGTCGGTTGCTGTCACTACAGGACTGATGTCAGGTCATCAGTGGTATTAAAACAGGCAGCCAATGCCATTACATCAGTGTTTCTTGCCGAGGAGCCCGAAGCAGAAGTAGTTTGCATGAGTGCCGGTCGGCCGCTACCTGAATTTTCATTTCCAAATTGAAGTTGAAACCTTCTAACACTAAGTACCCTGTTGGGGATCCTTTTTTCTTGCTCTAACTGATGTCAAAAAAAGTTAACAGTTCTCTCACCTGTGGAAAGCAAATACCACACCGAGACTTCCATTCTTACTGTGCCACCTGTTTAGGCCCAGACCACGACGTCCCCCACTGTCGCTTTTGTGCTTTGTTCAACACCAGAATTATATGTCATCAGGCCCTTATTGTAGCTAGATATTTTCACACTCCCTCCTCGAATTCCGATATGGCTTCGGTAAGCCATCTGACTATCTGAAAAAACGTAAGGCTAAAGACAGAGAGAGACCGCACAGGTCCAAAACTGCCGACGGCGCTTCCGTTAAGCTAGTCGTCTGTTCTCCAGTCCTCAGGCACTTTTGCAGCCCCTGATGCCTGCTTCTGTGGATTCGCAGGCCGCTACCGAGACCCTTTCGGAATCCGGTATGTTGTGAGACTCTTCTTTGACTAAGGATCTTGCGGATGTCTCTACCTTGGATGGGTCCAGAGCCACTGAGCAGGCACAGGCTACTGAGGAAGTACTTCACACTACTGATACTCTACACAGACCGACTTCTTTCACGTCTTCAGTTCTTTCGAAAACAACCGAGTTTCTAAGCCCCAGGGTACGAACCACACCCAAAAAAAAAAATGACGACCCAAGCTCAGGCATCTGCTTCCTTGCCTCAGTCTCAAATGCTTAAAATGGCGGAAGACTTTATAATGCTTATTAGGGGAAGCCAGGCTACCCCTTCCAAAATAGAGTAGTTTTATCTGAGCAGGAGTCCAATGACACTGATGCATCTGAATATGAACATATGCAACCCCTCTTTGCTTATGAGGATTCTGATGCAGAGGAATCCATCCCTTCAGCCTGTCCACCCGAGAACTTTTCCTTTGGGGAAACCCTACATACATAAAGGGAGCATTTCCATTGGGAATGTCAGGACTATCCTCAGTCTAAAAACAGACTCAGGGAATTCTTAGATCTAACACAGCACAGACCTCTGGCCATTCCTCCTGTCCTTGATGTTGTGGATGATGTTTTTATGAAATCCAGTCTGACTCCTGACACCCTCCCTCCTGCTCCCAGGAAACCTGACAGGTATTATAGAATCCCTGACTCTCACAAATTTATTTTCAAAAATCTTACTGCTGACCCCAAGGTCATCTCTCCAGGACGTAAATGAATCAAAGCAACTTCAGCTAAGAATCCCACCCCCTCAGATAGGGATTCCCGAACATTAGACAGATGGGGTAAAAAAGTGTACGCTTCTGCTACTCTTGCTATTAGAGCATTAAATTGTCAGTTCCACATGCTGAAATATCAGCAACATACCATGGAATGCCTCAAACAAAAAAAGTCTTATTTTCCTGCTTGTGCAGAAAATAGTTACAAGAGTTGATGCATTCTGCAAGTCAAGTAACTAAGCACACCTTACAATGTGGTTTTGACGCCCTAGAAGCATTTTGCAGGGCAGCAGTCACCGGTTCTGTCATTAGAAGGCATACTTGGGTTAAGGAACAGACCTTGCCAGACCATGTCCAATCCATATTATTGGACGTGCCCTTGAACAAAGACACCTTATTTGGCACCAAGGCAGAGGAGGTCTTAAAAAAGATGGAAGAAAAAGCTAAATCTATGCAGACAGTTAAAAGACTTCTTACATGTCCAGTCACCGAGATTCAGTAGGCATTGCCCCTCCAAGCACTGGTCTTTTCCTGTCCCCTCCAATCCAGCTCAGCCCAGACCCAGGGGGAAACAGACCCCCCCCCCAGACAACAGCCCCAGGGAATGCAGTGATCTAAGCAATGGAGTTCTTCCTCTTCAAAAACAGGGAGTGCAAGCCACCCCCTTATGGTAATAACTCACAATGACTTTACACTTCCACCCCCTCCCTCTGCACACCTGCTCGTATCCCTAGGAGGAAAACTCTCCTTCCATGCAGGCAACTGGGCCACTATTACCAACAACTGCTGGGTCCTCAACATAGTGTCCCAGGGATACAAAATTTTATTTCCACACTCTGCCAACCCCAAAAGGGTTCCCAGATCTTCCTGCAAACCAGTGGGCAGAGGCCAAAAAGCAAGTCCTTTCCCTGCTGTCCATGAGGGCAATATAGCATTTTCCTGCAGAACAGATAGGCCAAGGTTTCTACTCCAGACTTTTCCTGGTACCCAGAAAAGAGGGCACATGGTGCCCCATCCTCGATCTATCCATTCTGAACACCTTTCTGGTGATACCAAAATTCAAAATGCTTACCCTCCAGCAGTTTCTACCTATGCTGTCCAAGGATGCTTGGTTAGCCACCCAAGACCCTAAAAGGGGCCTGCCTACACATCCCATTCAGGGAATCATGCAGGAAATGCCTACTTTCCAGGGCAGGAGCTATGCACTTTCAGTTCTCTGTGCTTCCCTTTGGCTTATCTACTGCTCCCAGAGTTTTCACAAAATTGTCTGGCTCCCGCCATTGATTTTTGCAGACAAAGAAATATTCAAATTTACCCATACTTAGACTGCCTGATTCAGGCAGGCAGGAAACCTGCTACAGCACCTGACCTTTGAAAAGGACCTACTGACCTCCCTGGGGTATACTGTCAATGAAAAGAAATCAAAACTAGTCCCTACACAAAAAATTGTATTCCTGGGGGCAAGCCTGGACACAGCATCCCAGATGGCATTCCTTACTCCAGAAAAACAAGCCTACCTTACAGGCTACTTCTCTCAACAGCCACCAGAACACTGTTATCTGCAAGGAAAATCCTACAAGCTCTAGAGTTCATGGTCTCTTGCATTCTACTCATTCCATATGCCAGACTGCATATGAGGAAACTACAATGGTACCTAAAAAGCCTTTGATGTCAGCACTCTGAAGACCTGGAAACTCTTATACCAATGATTCTTTGTGTAAGGAAAGTTTTTTTGGTGGGCAGCAGTATGCATCCACAACAAGGGACTTCCCTTCTCACAACCCCACACCGCCCAGACCCTCACCACAGACACATCAGACTATGCCTGGGGTGCTCACCTGGACAGCAGATGCATTCAGAGCCAATGGAGCCCAAATCAAATACATCTGAACGTCAACCAAAAAGAGATGTTAGCTGTTCAGCACGCCCTAACAGCTTTCAGACCCCTACTCTCCCCGGGGCCTCTACTGATCAAAACAGACAACACCACAGTGATGTGGTATATCAACAAGCCATGAGGGACTCACTATTATCTTCTCTGCAGGCTCGCCATGACCCTTTGCACACGGCTTCAGCTATGCAACTACACCTGTTAGCACAGTTCCTGCCAGGCTCTCTAAACTCTCTGGCAGACAACTTAAGCAGAAACCTGCTAGACCCACATGAGTGGCAGCTAGACCGCAGAACCTTCACCCTTATAACCCAGAAATGGGGCACCCTGAAGGTCAACCTCTTTGCCTCCCACTCCAATCATCAGCTCAGCAAATTCTGCAACAGTGAACCTCACAGCAAGGCCTGGAAAGTGGATGCTCTATCCTTCCAGTGGGTAAACCTCTTGGTCTATGCATTTCTCCCTCTACCACTCATTTCAAGGATGCTGCTCAAAATAAGGGAGGAAAAACCAAGGGCAATTCTGATTGCCCCAGACTGGCCACGCCAGTACTGGTACCCACTGCTGCACAGCCTGTTACCCCTGCCACCATGGCACATACCTCAGATTCCAACACTCCTGACCCAGAGGAATGGAGACTTCGTGCATCCCCAATTGCAGACCCTCAACTTGGCAGCCTGGCTTATTCCCTGACGTCTCCTCAAGCTGCCAGTCTAAGCAAACAAGTTCTAGATGTACGTGAGGCCAGGTGCCCCAGTACTAGAAAATCCTATGCTGACAAATGGAAAAGGTTTGCACCTGGATCCAGGCTAAGGGAGCCGGAACGGCACAGCCCTCCCAACCTGTCATCCTGGATTACCTGGCAGACCTACTACACAGGGGTCTACCTTCTATTAAAATTTCTGTCTTGGAAGACAGCCTTGTATCTGGCCATCACTTCAGCTAGAAGAGCATCAGAGCTACAAGCACTTATGGCTGTGGAGCCTTTCATCATTTTCCATGCTGACAGGGTCTCCCTCAGGACTAACCCATCCTTCATGCTTAAAGTGGTGTCCAGTGTGGCTCTCAACCAATCCATTCATTTGCCCACCTTTTTCTCTAACCCACAAAACAAGGGGAAAAGGATTCTGCACTCGCTGGATGTGCACAGACAGCTCAGATTCTAACTGGACAGGACTAAATCTTTAAGAAGAACTGATCAATTGCTAGTCAGCTTCACTGCGGGAGTAGAGGGCAAAGCCATATCCAAACAGTCAGTCTCCAAATGGATACCACGCTGCATCTGTTTCTGCTACAAACAGCACGGGAAAACACCCCCAAAGGGGGTCAGGGCACATTCCACCAGAGCAGCCTCCACCTCTTCAGTTTTTCTCAGAGGGGTCCCCACCAGGGACATCCTGGAGGCTGCAACATGGACATCTGTTCATACCTTCACCAAGCATTACCACCTGTCTGTCTTCTCCAAATCCAGGGCAGGCTTTGCCACTGTAGTCTTTCAGGGCATCCTAGTCAGCCCCCAGTCTTCTTGACTGCCTCCATCCTTTTCTTCAGCTTTGGGAATCAAATCAAATGTGATGACTGCAACAGTGAAACACAAAGAACATAGTACTGTTTTGTACACTTACCATAAATGTAGATGTTTGAGTATATTCACTGTTGCAGTCCTGGTTTCCCTCCCTCCATCCCCCTTGTCTTTCTCTCTCTCTCCTTACAAGGAAATTTTGGTATTTGCTTTCTACGGGTGGTGGTCCTCCACCATAACCTAGCTCCCTATCGGGGTTCCTGACAGGGCAAGAAAAACTGTAATGGCGTCGACTGCCTGTTTTTATTCCACTGACGACCTGAAGTCAGTCCTGGAGCAACAGCAACTGATGCAGAAATACTAAGCCTCTGGTATTCGGGCCAACTGAGGGCTACCCCTGGCAGGATAACCCAAATGTGATGACTGCAACAGTAAATACACTCGAACATCTACATTTATGGTAAGGGTACACAACTGTACTTTCTTGTCCTGTCTTCTATGTTGGAAAGACTGAGTGTACTTAAAAGAAAGATTTACAAACATCTGTACAATATACAAACTAAAAACTTAAAAAATGCTGTTTTTAAACATTCTCTCGTGTGTCCACAGTTCAACAAATTTGCCTTTGGAATTCTTGATGCAGTTATTCCAAACCCAACCAGCAATGTCTGAGAAACTCTTTGTTCCATGAGTTTTATTGGCAAGTCATACTGGATGCAAGTTGTGTCCATTTTATCATTGAGTATATCTCAGTGCATCCAGTTTTAAAATTTAACAGCAGCCAAACTCTTGAGTACAATTCCCGTGGAGCAGTATTTTACTCTATTCTATCTGGGCACAGAGTTGACAATATTATTGCATGCAATATTTTTTATTCAAGAAAGTGGTAAAACATGGGTAATAACATTTTTTATATATTCAAAGAGTTATGTTTGTTTGAATTAATATTTATTTATTAATATACTTTTCAATTTGAATGTTATGTCTTTTCTATTTAAATGTACTACAAAAACTTTTTACTTGGAGCTCAAGGGAATAGCTTTACATGTTCTTTTGTGAGAGCAGCAATAACTTCTATGCAAGCTTGAGTTTTAGGGTCATTACAACTTTAAATTTAGCCCTATTTAAGCCCTCCAGTTTGAATTTTGTTCTGATGAAGTCCAAAGTTATATTTGTTTAGGACAAAATTGCTTAACATTTTTTATTTCTGTATGACCTACAGTTTTTATACTTGTGGCATATTAAAACATTTTTCATCTGTGTAACTCTATGTTTGGTATTTGGAGGCTCTTATTTCCGGATTCTGCTTGGTGTTTTTCAAATCCTGCCAAGGATATAACAGCCAGCCAGCTTTCAAAGCTTCAGTGCACCTTCCATGCACCCAGAGTATCTTGACAGCTCAAGCTGAGCTGAATAAAAGGCAAATTTGGGTGAGAAGCTCTTCTAAGCTTTATTGCCACTGAAGAGTACACTCATCTGAGGCTTTCATGGATCGACTGTTGGCTTGTGCTTTCCTTTGCTGACAAATTATTTCCCTTTGGAGAAAAAAACTTCCATTTTCTTAAATTTATTGATGTTTTTATTAATTTTCCCTTTAGAAAATTTATTTTAAAGCTAGGAGCATTGTGTTTTAAAGAACTATATCAAGACCATAATGTACTTTTAAATGGAGCACTCGTTTTTCTGTCAGTTTAAAAGTTGTGTAAAGTAACTGAAAACATTTCTGTGGAGAAATTGTGTTTTTCTTTCCTGAGGCTGATATTGTGTTTAAAGTGCTTTTTACTGTGCTTTTTTGTCAAAAAAGTAACTTTTGTGGACTGATGGTGTTTAATGGCAGGTGCTACTTGTCTACCTTGGGAAATGCACCATTTTCAGCTTGACTGTGGAACAGACCACCGGTACTATGGCTGATCTGTCTTCCAGCCACAAAAAGAAAAAAAGTAACCAAACAGACTTTGCCATGACAGCAGGCTAGCAATTTATCTCAAACACAGGTGAGTGACGCTGCTTGTGGCCATTTGTTGCTGGGACCACTCATCTTTTGCCCCAGATCCCTCTGGTGTAGCACCTACAGCCACTGCAGACAGGGGGTTAGTCACATCTTGTATGGCTGTTAGGATTCCCTCAGTGGGCAAGAGAGAGAGACTTTATCATTCCTGGGAGAGGAAATAGGGAAGTATTCCCTGTTGTTGCAGAATGCTTTGCCTATCCCGGGAAGCTGCTGCTGCCATTAATTGTTAGAGAATATGAATATAAGGCTGAAATTAATTCTGTTGTAAATATGCTGAAAGATAAAGCATAGAATAAAATTTTTGCTTGAATATATGTATAGAGTTTAGCAATGTAAAATGGGCATTCATACTATGTGTATAACAGACAGGCTTCTCTTCACAGCGTCAGAAAAAGCCTAACAAGGCAATATTGGAAAGCAAGTATTCCATGATTTTCTCATGTTTGCAGAACAAATATCTAAACTCAGCAATATGTGATGTTTTTCAATAGGAACAGAACAGATGTTTCCTTTCATACTTCTGTTATTCTGATTGCGTGCATTTGTGCATTTTCACATCAGCGGAACTGCTGACAGGACAATAGAAAAGTCTAAAAAACAGACATTATGTGACTTCCCACAGAAGGCCAAAAAAGATACCAAGAGGAAATGAAATTATGTGTATGACTAGCACTCTATATAACAGTTGTAGTAATTCAGTTAATGGAGAGAGGGAGAGAGAGAGAGACATATGTAGAAGTCATCATTCGTATCTGTAATGAAGGAAAACTTTGCAAATATATGCTACAAACTAACAGAAAGAGTATGTGTGGTTTATTATAAAAATAAGTTATCTGTAACTGTGCTTATAGCTGCAAAATATATTTCTTTATCAGTGTGCAATTTGAAAGGCGTGGTGCTTTAAACAGACTACAGATGGAGTCATGCAAAGCTCTGTGTCTCTGATTCAGCAGTAAACAGCACAGCAAGACTGTGTGTCTTAAGACTACTTTGGATCCAGCACAGCATGGTGACCCACACATAAAATACATTTTTCATAATTAACACTGTTGGTTCCATTTTTTCCTATCAAAAAGAAACATAAACCAATCATACATCCACTCTTCATCGGTTTCCTATCAATAGGAGTAGCATATTTAGTCTGGAGCAGGGTTTATTTCAGGATTTTAATCTTTCTTGTAAAGTAATTTCTGGTAAAAATAGAAATTTCTCTTTGCCTGAAAAGATTTAAGATTCTGAATCTGAACAGGAAGATGCAGGGGTGATATTTTTTTTCTCAGATAACTGATTCATACTCTCCTTCTGATTCTCCATTTGGGGGTTTCTATTTCTCTGAGACTATTGGAAGAATGTGGCAGTATTTTCAGTGGGAGAACACTGTGATGTTATGTGATCCTATCTCGCCTACATTCTGAATGATGGGTTCGGAGCCGATCCCTCGGCTCCGACTTATGCCAAAGCGAAGTCTCTTATTGGCTGAGCTTACTATATCCCAGGATGCACCACCAACAGTCCCCCAGATCTCGTTTGCCGCTTAACTGCAAGGACGTGGTCTCGAGCTGGCTGGGCTGAGTAGCTTTTATTACTACTTTTTCTGTCAGTTTTGTGCTTATATTTCACAAAAGCCGTTTTAACTATTGCTTTTTATTGCTATTGCTGTGTTCGATTGAGTACTGGACTTATTGTGTGTGATTGGGTAGAGTTTGTTTGGCCCTTTCAATCCAGGGCCTTTTCGGTTAAACTCTATAACTGAACTTTTACTGTGTTAAAGTTCGGTTTGTACACCTAAGGTTGTGTTTACACAGTTTCTGTAAGCCTTTTGTCTAACCGATTCTACAGTGGTTAAATTTCCTGTCAGGAATTGCTAACATTATGTCTCAAGCCCCTAGGCCTTGGGCTTTAAAAATGTACTAAGTGTGCTTTTAAGATGTCTGTTACTGATGACCATCTACTTTGTGTTTATTGTTTAGGGGCTAAGCACTTGCAGGAGTCATGTAGCGTATGTCGCTTTTTCCTCTAGGGTCCTCCAGGAGAGGAAAAATAAATTAATTCTTAAAGGGTTGATTAAACCCTCTTTTGAAGAAGCCTTGTCTTCGCTCCGACTCCTGCCAAAAGAAAGGGCTTGGCTCCGACCAGTCCGTCGGATCCGACTGCCAAGAGACCTAGGCAGGCCTCTCCTTGGCTCCAAAGACTTGGGCGAGGTGACAGTCTGCCTCGATGCCTCCAGCATCGACTCCTCGGAGCCGATTGCTGGGGCATCGAGGCGGGTCACCTTCGGCTCCACTGCTCTCGGAGCCGACAAGGGCACCGCTCAGACACTTCCTCCTCGGCGAAGTCTACCTCGGCACCGATGGAATCTGGTGTGTGTGTTTCCTGGCGCCGATTCTCATCGAGTCGCCTCGGGCCGGTCCCCTAGTCCCTTGGGGCCGAGGAGAGGTCTTCTCGAACCCGTTCTGTTTCCTCTCGGTCTTGAGAATGTCGGATTCTGATATAGACAGGGTGCTCCAAAGACTTTTCCAGTCCCCAGTCTTCCAAAAATTTGTTTGGCTCCGACCCAGTTGGCTTGGACGATGGCCATGACCCATCCATTGCTATTCCTCCTCCGACTGCTTGGCTCCGTCGAGCAGGTGCTCTGCAGCGGTGGAGATCTCAGGGTCGGCTCCGACCCTTACTCCAACCGGGCCCGGGTCCGAGTTTGGTCTGGACTTCTTCGGCTGGACCCGAGGGTGATGTTTGGGACCGATGCTTTCGGTTCCGAGCCTCCTCGGTGCTTGACTCGGGACTTCCGTCTACTATCATGGCCCGGAGACTGGGCGCTCCCAGGATTCGGGAGGTCCGGCTTTCAGAGCCATGAGGAGTGCCTTGGCCAAATCCTCTTGCCATCTCTCGGTTTTACCAGCACCTTCCTGGGCGTGGAGACTGGGTCTTTGGTAGTTCCCCTGTCTGTGGCCAGCGGGCCCGAGGCCTGAGGTTACCCCATGGGGTTCCCTCTTCCTGAGGGTTTTGAGTCATCTCCAGAGGAACCCCAAGGAAGAGATCGTGCAAGAGGAAGCACGTGGACTCCCCGAGTCTATCACATCGGACACGGATATGGATGATGCAGAGGGTCCCCTAAGTCGTCCTCTGATGATGTCTCCTTTGCAGACATCTTAGAGATCCTCAAACAACGAGGCTGGATGTCCAAACCCCCTCTGCGGACGAATCAGTGCTCCTCAAGGCCTTTGGGGCTCAGCCCTCCGCCTCCTGGGTGTCTCCGCCCTTGACGAGCTTCTGGATTTAGTTTGTCGGATACTGGAACCAGTCCCTTCTCGTCGAACAAATTCTTATCTGCTCCCCGAGAAGGAGTTCCTTACTAAAGGCGTGGCTGTAGATGCCATGGTGGTGGCATCTGCTACACAGCAGGGCGTGGCAGAGGCTCGTCCATCCATCCTCCTAATAAGGAGTCTAGGAGTATGGATAGGCGCACCCTGACTTCAGCGGCCTTTACCTTAAGGTCTCTGAATTATTTGGCACATTTACTAGGCTTCAGAGGGATCTGGTCAAGGAGTTGTCAGACTCCTCTCGGGTAACCTACCTGAGCAGCTAGCCCAGTCCGTTAGCTCTCAGTTGGCTATCCTGGCGTCAATTGCTAACTCGTCCATGAGGCTCATATCCTATGCGGCGAAGGGGTAGAGCAGGCACAGGCGTGGCTCGTGACAGGCCTGGCTCGCTTGTGTCAGTTCTGGAGGCCTTCAAGTCTTCCTTCGCCGGCTCCTTTGATGGGTCCTCATTGTTTGGACCCAAGGTGAAACACCCTTACCGCTGTGAGCAAGAGGAAAACGTTATCTGCCGTAGGGGCCCGTTATTCCACTCCCTTTCGGCCTTACCCCAAGGCCAAAGGAGGAAAATGTGGTTCGAATCTACAAAGTGTAAATTTTCTCCCAACAGCAGGAAGATTCCCGTCCAGAGGCAGAGGCGGGAAATTTTTCAAGACGCCGTCCCAGAGGCGGCAGAGCCCGCAATTCTGGAGACCATGAGTCCTTTCGTGGCTCTTCAGCCTCCCCGACATGAGGGATTGCCCGGCTGTGCTGCTCGGAGCCAGTCGGGTGTCGTTGCCAAGCACCTAAAAGCCTGGGAGTCAATCACTCAGGACAGATGGGTGCTTGGATAGTGCGGAGGTTACACCATCCCATTCAAATACTCACCCCTCCATCCAAGAGAATCCCGGACCCACCACCCAGTCAAAGGGAAATAGCAGAGCTTCAAAGCTGCTACAAAAGGAGTCATCCAACCGGTCCCCACAGACCAAATCGGATCAGGAAATTACTCCAGGTTCTTTTTAGTGCCAAAAGACAGGGGACCTGAGACCAATATTGGATCTCAGCAGACTGAACCTATCCGTTCTGAAATCCAAATTCGAATGGTCACGTTGCAATCCATTCTCCCGTTGTTGGAGCAGGATGTTTGGATGTGCTCCATAGACCTCAAGGGCGCCTATTATCACATACCGATACATCAGGCGTCCAGGAGGTATCTGCGCTTCAGCCTGGGAGCCAGTCATTACCAATTTTGTGCTCTGCCCTTTGGTCTCACCACAGCCCCAGGGTGTTCACCAAGTGTTTGGCAGTAGTGACGGCTCACCTGAGGAGCCTTGGATTCCAAGTGTTTCCCTATCTCGACGACTGGCTCCTGACTGCCACCACCAGGCATCTACTTATGGACAACCTCAAAGCCACCGTCTCCTGGGTGTTTCCTGGGATTACATTCAATTGGTCAAAGTCTGTCTTGCTGCCCTCTCAGCGCATAAAGTTTATAGGAGCAGAGATAGACTCAAGATTAATGCGTGTCTTTCTTCCGGCCGACAGGATCCGAACCTTACAGGGCCAAGTTCAAGCTCTGATCTCGAGATCCAAAGCCCCAGCCAGGATGGTCCTACAGGTTCTAGGCTCAATGTCTGCCACGGTACTTTTAGTTCCTCTAGCAAGGTTACACATGAGGATTCTTCAGTGGCTCTTATCAACTCAATGGTCCTTTCAAGATCTCCCCCTCAATCATCACATCATGATTACGGAAATATGCAAAAGGGACCTGCTGGTGGCTTCAGACATCCAACTTAGATCAGGGCAAACCTTTTGTTCTCCCCCCTCCAGCGGTTACCCTGACGACAGATGCCTCCCAGATAGGGTGGGGGGGGCATTGTCTGGGCAGGCTAGTTCAGGGCTCCTGGCTTGCTCTTCTCCACATCAACGTGTTGGAGATGAGGGCTGTACTTCTATCCCTACAGGCCTTACACAAGTTCCTTCCTCAGGGTATCATCGCCATCCACACAGACAACATGTCGGTGGTTTGGTATCTGAACAAACAAGGAGGGACCAGATCGTATCCCCTTTGCACAGAGGCCATGAGAGTGTGGGAATGGGCTGTAGCTACCAACCGCTTCTTGGTAGCGACCCACATCCCGGGAAAGTCAAATGTATTGGCGGACAAATTAAGCAGGACAATTCTCTCTCCTCACGAATGGTCTCTAAACCGCAGTAGCAGCCCAGGTTTTCAAGAGATGGGGGCCGTGCTGCGACCTATTTGCGACTCCACAAAACACCAAGTGCCAAAGGTTCTTCTCCTTGATTCCACATCAGGAAGTACCGGCCATGGATGCTCTAGCTCAACCCTGGCCAACAGGGTTGCTTTATGCTTTCCTCCAATCCACTCCTTCCCAAAGTCATTCAAAAGCTTCTCAGCTAAGGTCTTCAATGATTCTGATTGCCCCATACTGGCCTCGTCAGATATGGTTTCCTTACCTGAAAAAGCATGCGGTGGACGATCCGTGGACCTTAGACCTGATCCCGGTTGCTAATCCATCAGTCGGGACATTGGCATCAGTCCCTTCAATCTCTGAAATTGACAGCTTGGCTCCTCCACTTCCGACCTTAGTCAGGAGCACACACTAGACCGGAAGTTGTTCACATTTTGTCTTGCCCATAAACCCAGCACTAACAAATTGTACCTCAGTAAGTGGAAGAGGTTTGCTATCTGGGCTCAACTCAAGGGCTTAGACCCTATCACTGCTCCTGTCCCAGAGGTTTTGAAATTCTTAACATCCCTATTTAATCAGGGATCTTCTGTCTCAACTATTAAAGTTCAACTAGCTGCTATCTCTAAATTCCATGAATCCACGGATCCTCCTTTGATGAGCAGCAGGCTGTGCAAAACATTCATTAAAGGTGCGAGTCTGTTAAGACCACCAGTATTTCATCCTGCACCCCCGTGGGATCTTGATTTAGTGCTTCGTGCATTAACATCTCCCCTTTGAACCGGCTGCTACTTGCAATTAAAATATCTGTCATGGAAAGCGGCATTCTTAGTGGCTATTACTTCAGCAAGAAGAGTCTCAGAGCTTCAAGCCCTGTCTATTAAACCACCATATCTCATTTTCACAAAGATAGAGTATCTCTTAGGCCTAATCCATCCTTTGTCCCAAAGGTCTGCTCTAGTTTCTGTCTTCAACAATCTCTAGAACTACCAGTTTTCTTTCCAAAATTCTCTAATGAAGCAGAATACACTCCATAAATTGGATGTTCACAGGCAATTACGCTTCTATTTAGACAGGACTCAGCAACTTCGTAAGTCAGACCAGTTGTTTGTGTCCTTCTCAGATAATAAATTGGGCCAAACCATCACAAAGCTACAATCTCAAAATGGATCAGAGATTGCATAACTCAGGCCTATTCTTCTTCAAATAAGCAACTTGCATCATCTATCAAAGCTCATTCTACCAGAGCTATGGCTACTTCTATAGCTTTTCATTCCAAGCTCGCTATTTCGAAATTTGTGCTGCTACTTGGTCCAACCCGCACTTTCATTTCCCACTACAAATTGGATGTGGCATCTAAAGGGCGAGCTTCATTTGGTTCCACGGTACTCAGGAGTGTTTTCCAGTGAGCCACCCAGGATTCAGGTGCTAGGGGCTGTCCCATCATTCAGAATGTAGGCGAGATAGGATCACATAACATCTTTTAGTTATGTACTCACCATAACTTCAGTTGTTTGGGTTCCACCTCGCTTACATTCTACCACCCTCCTTCCCCTGCCTTGCAGATCAGAAGAGATAGAACGGTTTTGAGCTCCACTGTTTTATCTTGTTTCATCTGACGATGTTATATAAGCAGGGTATGTATGTGTGCATGTATGCGGACAAACTAGATCTGGGGGACTGTTGGTGGTGCATCCTGGGATATAGTAAGCTCAGCCAATAAGAGACTTCGCTCTTTGGCATAAGCGTGCCGAGTCGGAGCCGAGGGATCGGCTCCGAACCCATCATTCAGAATGTAGGCGAGATGGATCCCAAACATCTGAAGTTATGGTGAGTACATAACTAAAAGTTTTCTCAGTCCCTCAGAAAATACTACATTGATGTTCTTCAAGAATGCAACTGCAGTCCTGACATATGGGTTGTCCTGCCTCAGGCAGCCCTTCGGTCGGCCGGATTCCAAAGTCTGGGTCCGGCGTCGGCTGATGTCGCCTCCTCCCCGACGTCAGAGCGGCTGGGGTATAAAGGCATCCGCCGACGCCATCTTCTTCAGTCTTTCTTGCCACGCGGTGCCCGAAGCAGAAGCAGTTCGCAAGTGCAGGTCGGTCAGCTCCTGTGTTTTCAGTTACCGAAGTCATCAAAAAGCTAAGTACCCCGTTGGGGAACATTTTTCTAGCCTCAGCCGATGTCAGAAAAAATTGAAAAGGTTAATAATTGTTTGTCTTGTGGTAAACAAATACCTCCTAAGGACTTCCATTCTTACTGCCTTCCCTGCCTGGGCCCAGACCACGACGTCTCAGCCTGTGCTGCCTGTGCTTGCTTTAATAAGCGCGCACTCAGGCGCCGGGCAGAATTTGCCAAAGACTTTTTTGGCAAAAATTTCACTTATTATGCCGTCAGAACAACCGACAGCACATATTTCCAAAAAACGTAAGGACCGGGACCAACATCCTCGGCCCGTGTCGTCCACCGATACCACGCCTAAGCCTTTCGCGAGTGCATCGGTCTCTTCGGAGGCAGTAATTCAACCTCTCCAGGCCAACGACACCACTTTACCGCATACTTCTTTCCCGGAGGTTTCCCCGGTGCCAGTTGTTGATTTTCCTCCCGAAACCGAAGCTCAAGATTTACCTGACACCATACCAGTGGATAAAGTTACTCCTGCACGTGGGGCAGCTAGGCCTCCGGTCTCCATGTCCATCAAGGCGTACACACGTGCTAAGGCTGCCAGCCAGGCTAAGGCCCATCCTCCTAAATCTTTTTCCCAGGGCCCCTCTTCTGATAAACAGATCATGACTCTAGCTGCAGATCTAATCTCTCTAATCAGAGGTTCTCAGTCGCATCCAGACAGAGGTTCTCAGCCGCCTGCAGATAAAAGGCCTAGGACTGAGCAGACAGATAACCTCTCTTCAGATGAAGCCTCTAGGGATTCAGGGCACTCAGATACCCAGGAAGAATCCTTCCAGGCCTACGAGGACTCTGATGCTGAGGAATCAATTCCTTCTGCCTCTCCTCCAGAGGATATTTCTTTCGGAGAAGTTCTTCACTCCATGAGAGAACATTTTCAGTGGCAGGGTCAGGAATTCTCTGACTCCAGGAAAAGGCTATGTACCTTCCTTAAGTTACCCCAGCACAGACCATTAGCTATTCCTCCAGTGTTGGATGTCTTGGATGATGTATACTCAGACTCCAGTGCTTCCCCTGATTCTCTCCCTCCTGCTCCTGTCAAGCCAGACAGATATTACAGGGTTCCTGAAACTCATAAGCATCTCTTTAAGGCCCACTCTGTGGATCTAGAAACTATTTCTCAGGGGCCCAAAGGAGTGGCTACTTCCTCGGCCAAAAACCCTTTACCCGCGGACAGAGACTCTAGGTCCCTGGAGAGATGGGGCAAAAAAGTTTATACCTCTTCCACCCTTGCCATGAGGTCACTTAACTGTCTTTTTCATATGTTTCAGTACCAGGACTACTTAATGGATGATTTGCAGAAAAAGTTAGCCTCTCCTGAGCCTATAGATAGAAAGGCATTGCAGGATTTGGTTCATAACACTCAGCAGGTTAGCAATCATTTTCTTCAGTGTGGTTATGATGCATTGGAAGCTTCATGTAGGGCAGCTATGACAGGGGCGTTATCACGTAGACATGCTTGGTTGAAAGAACAGCCACTGCCAGACCATGTTAAAGTAAAGCTCCTAGATGCACCTCTGGAAAAACAGAAGCTTTTTGGTGCTAATGCACAGGATGTGTTGAAGTCTTTTGAGGAAAAGGCTAAATCAGTACAGACGGTCAAGGATTTCCTCCAGGTTCAGCCACCCAGATTCAGCAGGAATTGGCCTTCAAAGAATTGGTCCTTTCCAGACACTGACAAGTTTCAAAGGGGAAAAAACAGGCGTGCTCGAGGTAGAGGGCAATACCTAGGCTCCTACAGGGGCCGCCAATGGCAACTACCAAATCAGAGAAGTGGCGCAGGGAGTTCTGCTGCACCACAGGGACAATCACAATGACTTGACTTTAACACCGCCGACCAAGGCTCAAAGAGAAGCACCTCTAGGCGGAAAATTATCCTTATTCTCAAAGAACTGGCACATTTTAACCAAGGACAAATGGATTCTGGACATAGTAGACAAAGGTTACAGGTTCCACTTCCATACCTTACCAACGAGACAAGGCATGCCAAACCTGCCACAAAATCAAAGGGCAGAGGCACTCATACAAGTTTCAAAGCTGTTACAAATAAAAGCAATAGAAAAGGTTCCTCCTCAGGAACAAGGCCAGGGATTCTATTCAAGACTGTTCCTTGTTCCAAGAAAAGAAAAGCAATGGAGACCTATACTGGACTTGTCCGCTCTAAACACTTTTCTCATTGTGCCGAAATTCAAATTGCTGACGTTAAAACAGCAGCTCCTTCCCATGCTGGGCAAGGGGTCTTGGCTGGTTACTGTGGACCTCAAGGAGGCATACCTGCATGTCCCAGTCAGACACAGTTGCAGAAGATACCTCAGATTTCTTGCAGGGTCAGAGCATTATCAATTCTCAGCATTGCCGTTTGGCTTATCTACTGCACCCAGAGTATTCACGAAATGCCTGGCATCAGTAGTTGCACATTGCAGGCTCCAGGGGATTCAAATATACCCTTACCTGGACGACTGCCTTATACAAGCAGACAGCAAACAAACCTTGATAAGAAACTTGGACTATGTCATTCAATTACTACAGGCTTTGGGATACACAGTCAACATTCAAAAATCAAGACTACTGCCATCCCAACAGATTATTTTTCTAGGAGCCAAACTAGACACACAGTCACAAATGGCTTTCCTCACAGAGGAGAAACAAGAACATTTACCAGATTACTTCAAAAGCCTAGCAAAGCTCACCCAGCTGACCGCAAGGAAAATCCTGCAGGCCCTGGGGTTCATGGCATCTTGCATTCTTATGATCCCTCTGGCAAGACTACACATGAGAAAGCTACAATGGTACCTAAAAAGCTTATGGTCTCAACACAGCCACAATCTAGAAGATGTAATACCACTCATTCCATGCCTACAAAGGGAATTTTTGTGGTGGGCTCAAGCAAGTCATTTAAACAAAGGCATGTATTTCAACAAACCTCTAGCAAGTCAAACCATTACAACAGACGCCTCAGATCATGGATGGGGGGCGCACATGGAGGGCAGATGCATTCAAGGGCAATGGACTCCCAGGGAAATGCATCTGCACATAAATCAAAAAGAGATGTTGGCAGTGATACATGCAATCGAGGCCTTCGGGAAATCCCTTCAACAAGGTCATCTGCTAATAAGGACAGACAACACCACTGTCATGTGGTATATAAACAAGCAGGGAGGCACTCATTCTTATCCCCTCTGCAGACTAACAATGACTCTTTTGGAAAAGTCCCTGAAACTGAACATCCACTTACAATCCAAGTTTGTTCCAGGCAAGGACAATGTTCTGGCGGACAGGCTGAGCAGAAATTTCTTGGATCCGCACGAATGGATGCTGCATCCTCACATTTTCTCACAAATAACAAGTGCATGGGGAAGACCGGACATAGATCTCTTTGCTTCTCACCTCAATCATCACCTGGAGAAGTTCTGTTCAAGGATGCACCATCCTCTAGCCTGGAGAACGGATGCTCTCTCCTTCAGCTGGAATTCCCTAACAATTTATGCATTCCCTCCTCTACCATTACTGACCAAGGTGTTACTGAAGATCAAAGCAGAACAACCAAAAGGAACTTTGATAGCTCCAGACTGGCCAAGGCAGCACTGGTATCCATTGCTACTGAGCATAACTCACACCAAACCGTGGCCCTTGCCTCAATGGCCTCTGCTTCTAACTCAGCACAATTACAGGACTGTTCATCAAAACCTGCAAACATTGCAGCTGACAGCTTGGAGGGTTCCATGACTTTTACCCATATCTCTCTTTCCGAAAAAGTTCAATAAATCTTGCTGGTAGCACGCAGACCTTCCACCAGAAAAACCTATTCAGCCAAGTGGAAGAGATTCATCATCTGGAATGCCAACAAGGGTCAGGATGCATCAGTTATGAGCATACCACAGATATTAGAATACTTGGCAGAAATGTTTCATAGTGGCCTCTCATATTCTTCCATAAAAATTCACTCTTCAGCAATCTCAGCAAAATACAACTGTGACCCACCTGTGTTTTCGCATCCCTTGCTAAGACAGTTTCTAAGAGGGATAAAGAATGTCAAACCTCCCAGAAAACCACCAGTACCTGCATGGGACCTCAATTTCGTCTTGGAAAAATTAACTCTTCCTCCTTTTGAACCAGCAGCATCTTCAGAAATGCAATTTCTCTCCTGGAAAACGGTTTTCCTGTTGGCAGTTACCTCAGCAAGAAGAGTCTCGGAGATACAGGCCCTCATGGCAGTACCTCCCTTTCTCATTTTTCATCAGGACAGAGTTTCTCTAAGAACCAATCCTTCATTCATGCCAAAAGTGATATCCAGGGTGTCTCTAAATCAAGCAATTCACCTGCCTACTTTCTTTCCCAATCCTCAAAATAAGGGGGAAAAGCTGCTGCACACTTTGGGCATACACAGACAATTACGCTACTACTTGGACAGAACAAAGACCACCAGAAAGTCTGACCAACTATTTGTAGCCTATGCTGCTGGAGTGCAAGAAAAGGCAATCTCCAAACAAACAATTTCAAAATGGATTGGACACTGCATCAGATTATGTTACTCTTTCCATGGAAAAGGTGTGCCAGCCAATATTAGGCCACACTCCACCAGAGCTATAGCCACATCCACAGCCTTTCTAAGAGGAGTGGCTACAAAGGACATTCTAGAGGCTGCAACATATAGCTCCGTGCATACATTTACCAAACACTACAACCTGCCTTTATACTCCAGATCCCGAGCAGGCTTTGCTTCGGCAGTCCTGTAGGGCATTTTAGCTACACCATCCCTTTCTTAGATCCTACCACCCCCAGCTTGGCTATGGTATTCAACCCATATGTCAGGACTGCAGTTGCATTCTTGAAGGACATAGTACAGTTTTGTACCTACCATAAATGTAGATGTCCGATAGATATGCAACTGCAGTCAGGTTTTCCCTCCCTCCTACCCCTCTGCAATTTTCCTTTTGGGTCCATTCCCCCTTTTCTCTATTAGCTGGGGATATCTGTTATGGTGTATCTGTTTATTACTGTTGTGCATGTCTGAAATGTTTTATCCATTCACCAAATTTAGCCTTCTTTGGAGGGCACCTGGCATCTGGGGCAAGAAACACTGAAGAAGATGGCGTCGGAGGATGCCTTTATACCCCAGCCGCTCTGACGTCGGGGAGGAGGCGATATCAGCCAACGCCGGACCCAGACTTTGGAATCCGGCCGACCGAAGGGCTGCCTGAGGCAGGACAACCCATATGTCAGGACTGCAGTTGCATATCTATCGGACATCTACATTTATGGTAGGTACAAAACTGTACTTTATAGAAGGATTTTCCAGAACCTACAGCAATTCCTCCTATTCTCCCCACTTTAGAGGGTATGTGTTACTCCCTGCAATTTTCCTGATAGTCAGCCAGCTGCCCCTAAAAAGGCAGATAGGGTGTATGAAATTCCTTAGTGTCTTAAATTTTTATACACTATTCCCAAACCTGACCCAGCAGCTATAGCTTTAGTTGATCCTACTGCTGCTAAGCACTTGGTTAATTATAATCCTACCCTTTGTCATAAGGATGAGGAAATTATTGATAGATAATGGGAGAGCGTGTATACTTTTGCAACCTTGATTTTTCAGAATTTTGAATTGTTAGGCTAATATGTTAAATTTTGTTTGGACAAATTGTGAAAGTATGAGGAGTGTATTATTTGCAGTTTCTTCTTGTGAGTTAAAATGTGCTTTAAATAACTTTATTTCTTATATTGTACAGGTGTCTGCTCTTTGCAGTGTGTGTATGACTCTGTTGATACTTCTTCTATGGCTATGGCCACTGGTGCTATTTTCAGAAGGTTTCCATGGCTACATTTTTATATAAAAACAAAAAAAAAAATAATACAGTCTCAACAAAATACAGCTAACTTCCAGGAAGGCTGCACATTGAGTAACAGCTTGACTCCAGCTCTCCCAGTGTGAAAACAGAAACCCAAGACAGAAGGCCAGTAGACTTTTGTGTTTATGGATAAATTTCAGTAACTGGCTAGTAAGTGTACTGCCTGGATGCTACATAAAAAGAAATACAGAGCACCTGGAAAAAAATCAGCTCCAGAAAGTGAGGAAGAAACCCTGACTGGGGAAAGTTCTGCAGCTGTTCAGCAAAAAGCAGTGCAACATCCAGAATTGACTTCCACTAATCTACAGGAAGATATAAGACAACTGCACACAGACCTGGTTAAAATAAATGAAACACTAATGGGAGAATAACACAAACAACAAAAGGCTGGAAAAAATGGAAGAAGCTTTAAACAGATGTTCAGATGAGGTGATAAAGCTGCTGAAATGAAGAAAAGGCTGGCTGAATATGAAACTACTTGGGAAGACATGTTTCAAAAAGTAATAGAATCAGAGGACAGAGCATGTATGGAAAACCTGAGATTTTCAGCTATACTAGAGAAGCTGGAAGGAACAAACTGCATTAATGTTATAATGTACAAATAAGCAGCTGGACTGGTATTCCACAGCAGGAGTTCTTTGTTGAAAGGGAACATTGTGTATATGCTCCAAACCTGGCTATGAGAAAGCAACCTATACCTTTAATAGTAAAGGTGCAGTCCTACCAGCAGAAGGAGTTGATGCTGACAAAACTGTGACAGAAGGACAAAATACTAAATGTGGGAGACAGTGTTTGTAGAGAGTAATTATGCAGTGTACCAGGCAGTAGAGGAATAAATTCCTTCCACTATTTAGGGAATGTTGAGACCCACGTATGAGCTTCAAAGTACTTTACCTAGCTTCTTCAAGGTATTCTTCCCTGGAGGGGCAAAATCATTTTTTGGAGTACGTGCTGTGGAGCAAATACAAATGTTTGTCAAACAAAAAGTGAGCTGTGAAACAGGAGGAGATTCTGCTTCTTGTTCTTCTGGTAATAAAGACCACAGAGAGACTACACCTATATAACATTTTCCACTGTTTCAACAGAAAATGTTGGCGAGAAGGGAGGAAGCACGAGAGTTGACTAGTAGTAGTATGTTGGAAATGAAGCAGAGATAGGATTTGGGAGATGGAGATGAAGAATAATAATACCAGTAACTTAATGTGGGATTTCAATGCAGTATTTATATTTGTGAAATAATGGAAGAAGAAAATCTGGAAATATTACACTTTTTAAGAATCTGTTGGACTTTAGAGGACTCTAAAATATGTGCCTTATTTCATGTCTTTAATGTTCATAAAAATGCTCTGGGGAGGGAACGAGAGGGGAGAAAGTTAACTGAAAGTAAACAAATCTTTTATTTCTCAATAGTACTATTTTTGTGTTGTATGGCTTTCTTTGCATGCTATAAAGTAAGGTTTTCTCAACTATTTTTAAGGTAATAAGGATTCTAAGTAGGTTCTTTTTTCCCTTTTCTTTCTCCCTTCTTTCTTCTTGTTCATTTTTAAGAAACGGCACTAGAATGTAAAAAAAATGTTTAAAAGAGCATGACAAAAGAGAAATTATTATGCTTTTTCTCATTCTTGCAATGGGGAATGACTTGATTAAGGACCTTTGATTTAGTAACAACGTTTAAGCGAAAAAAAAAGTAAATGAAAAAGAATATTGAATATGATGATTCTTTTTTTCCTAGCAAATTAATGTATGCTTAGTAGCAAGTCTATATCTGGCCCAAACGTCTCCATGGAGACTACCTGATAAAGAGAAATTGGTTACAGTCTGGTGGAGAGTGTTTGATTGGCTGGGGAAAAAAGGAAAGAGTAACTGGCTAGGAGATGATGTTCTCTGAAAGCATTCAGTGGTTTTCCCAGCTGGGTGAGCTATAAAGATGAGATAAACCAGTTAGCTCTTAGTAGAAGCACAGGCTGCACCATGCATCTTGGCATATATAACCTTTCTTTTAGGGTAACTCTAGTTTGTGAGTGTAGCTGTCAGTTTGGGACATTTGGACCTATTAGGAGAGTAAAACTTCAGCATTAGAAGATGTGCATAGTTTTGTGCATTAGTATTAAATTAATGGGTTTAAGGGGTATTGGGGGTTTGTTTGTTTTGTCTGAGGGCTTTTCGTAAAACAAAAAAGTTTTGTAAGATGTGACATAAGCTCAGATGGATATGACGAGAAACAACTATATAAAAGGTCGACCTGACAAACAGTTATGCATGTAACACAAAAGCTGGAACAAAAAAGGTGTTACACATAAAAGGTGGGAATAATAACTTTTTAATACAGTGATGCTGTCTGTGATGCCTTTAAATGTCAGTGGTGTCACAGATAAATGCAAAAAGAAAGAACAGAGCACTATATTAAAAATGGAGAGTGCAAATAGCTATGTTACAGGAGACACACACGGAAAAGTCTGAACATGTGAATTTGATAAAGGTTTTCAGGATGGTTATTCAGTGGAATATCTGGGAAAAAGGAAAAGAGTACTTATATTAATTGCAAGAGGAGCTACAGTAGTGATAGAAGAGGATAAAAAAGATAATGGCAGATTTTTAGTGCTAAGAGGCTGCTGGCAAGGGAGGAGTATTACACTGGCATGTATTTGTATACCACCTAAATCTGCTGTAATGGAGCTTAAGAAAATTCTGGGAGAAATAATCAGTTTTCAGAATGGAATATTACTTATAGGTGGGGAGTGGAATTTTATTTGCAGTACTGAAGATGTGTCTGGCGGTCCAGAAGGAAAAGTATAATAAAGGAGGGTAGATTTTTGAAGAAATTTATGAAACTATTTGGAATGGAAGATGTGACTTCAGTAATAGGAGTTCAAAGTGAATTTACATATTATTCCCCAAGATATAAAAACTGGGCTAGGCTGCACAGAATTTACATTCCACAGAAACATGCGCATTTAATGGAAGGTCTTGATACACACCCAATAACTGTATTAGATCATGCACCAATAATAACTATTATAAAAACACAGGGTAATGAAATAGAAATGAGACACTGGCATTTTCCCACCTATGTGTTGAAAAGAGAGGAATTTTAGGAATGGATAGTGAATATTATTTGGGATTATTAAGGAACTAGTAGTGGAATGGGTAGTGGAGATTATTTTGGAGCTGTTCAAGAGGATAGAAATTACTTCTGAAAATATTGGTAGAGAGTGGGATAAAATTAAGGTGGAGTTTAAAAATAGGGTGGAAACAAAAGAAAGGGAACTGTGGTTAAGAAGTAACAATAATTATTTAGAGGAACTATCAAAGTATTGCAGAACAAGAAGAATCTGACAGAACAAGAAGAGGATGAACTACAGAATGCTAAGCAGAGAAGTGCTTACCTCGATAATGTACACAAGTTTAGAAGGATTGGTGTTAAGCAACTGTTTTTTTTTTTGATAATAACACTAAAGCACAAATACCTTTAGACAACAACTCAGGAAACACAAAGTAGAAAGGGCTGTCGCCAAGCTTAGGGAGCCTATGACAAGGAAGGTAACAAGAGATCCTGTAGCGGTATTAGAAATATTTTGGAAATTCTGTGAAAGTCTGTGTAAATCAGAGAAATATGAAAATCAAGAAAAGATACAAATGGAAGTGTTTATGGAAGAATTAAATATGCCAGGGTTAGAGGTAGATGAGTCTCCATTACTAATGGTTAGGATAGGAGAAGATGAGATAAAAATTGTGATGTATAACCAATCTACAGGAAAGTACCCAGAAGTAGATGGTATTCATGTGGAAGTTTGGAAACTAGGAGGGAAAAATGACAAAGATCTGGAAGGTTTTGTTTAACAGTATTTTAAGAGGAGGGGGAAGTACCAGCATCTTAGAAGAAAGCACTGGTAGCTGTGATATCTAAAGAGGGTAAAGATCCATCAGATCCAGCTTCATACAGGCTCATTTTAATATGAAACCATGAATGTAAAGTGTTCATGTCTATAATGGCTAAATGAATGACAAAAGTAATGCCAAAATTGATAGATATGGATCAGTGTGGTTTTCTGGAGGGGAGGCAAACATTTGACAGCATTAACAGAACATTGATGATTCAGAGGATAACAATATAAGAAAATGCCATTGTTGTTGCTGGGTCTTGAAGCATTTGACAGAGTAAGTTGGGACTTTATGAGCATGGAAATAGAAGCATTTGCATTTCCTGGAAAAAAAAATATAAGGTTGGTTAGGAGAGTATATGAGGGATCGGAGGGGAAAAAAGTGGGTGGCGTCCTCTCTGATACATTCTGCTTGAGCAGTGGAGCCAGGCAAGGGTTTCCTCTTTCCCCATTGTTGTTTGCATTATGTTTAGAACCATTGGCAAAGAAAGTAAATGTATCAGAAATTCGGGATGTAATTGGTATGGTACTCAGAAAAAGCTGGCTGTATTAGCCCATGGTATTATTTTATAAGTGACAAAACCAGAAAGAGAGATTACGGTGTTGTGGAACATTTTGAGACTGTTTCAAATCTTTTCAGGATACGAAATTAGTGACGCTAAAACAAAGACAATAGTGGTAAATTATGTACCCACATATGAATTGGTTTGGCAATATCCATGTGTATGGAGACATGATAAATGAAGTATAGATTAAAATGATTCTGGTGTGGCAGCCTAGCATATGTAGGAAGAGACTATACAAAAGATGGTACAACAATAGAAGCTTTGCTATATGGATAGGCATATTTTTATCAATCAGAGAAGTTGTGGATACCAATTAATAAAGAGCTAAAGGACTTTATCTGGGAGGGAAAGATGGCAAGAGTCAAGTGTTATAAGCTGATTCTTCCAGTAGAACAGTGCGGATTGGGATTACCCAATTTGAAGTGGTATTTCAGAGCTACAGAGTTAAGGCTCTCATGCATAGCACAAGCAGAAAACTATAATTCACATGGGAAAGGGATGATGATGAAATAGGGGTAAAGTTCAAGAAACAAGGAGAGACTGGGATTTTGGATACAGGCCTTTAAGGAGAATAATATTAGTCATACAGAATGTTATATCTATAAAGTAACAGAGTATCTTTAAGAACTAATCCAACACAGGAGTGGAGAAAGGGGATTCTGCTTATAAGGATGACTGCAACTAGGGCTGGAATTTATTGAAGAAAACTGGCAAAAGAACCAAAGTATTGGAAGCAAATAAGTAGAGAGGGAAAGATGATAACACGGGAAGATACCAAGAATGTATTTGTTCTGCAGGTTAGAGATTACCTTCCTTATGAAGGATTGATATCAAAGTATAGGCAAAGAGAAATAAATAGTGAGATCCTAAATGAAAGACCAGCACTGGCAGAGTTTCAAGTACAATCTAGAACAGAAGCTTCCATTAAAAAGGGAATAATTAGTAGACCATACAAAATATTGCATGTTAACTATAAGAATCAATCATAGATGGTTAGAAATGATTGAGAAGATAGATTGGCTAAGCAATTCACAAAGAAACAATGTGGAGGATACATGTATGTTTCCCAAATATGCAACAAAATGTAGATGATGTAGGGTTTTTGCTTGGAAATGTTTACATAGATATTTTTGTACCCCAAGTGGACTCCAGAAGGTTTTTCTTTAGGTAAACAGCAAGTGTTGGAGGTGTAACAGAGCAAGTGTTGGAGGTGTAACAGGGACGAAAGAGATAATTGGGAACATATTTTCTGGGAGTGTGGTGAGTTAGCGACTTTTAAGGATTCCTTATGGGATGCTCTATTGGAGATGTTGGCTGGGCAGATTGGTGTGATGAGGGAGATGATTTTTCTGATCAATGATACAGAATCACAATTGCCTGGACATGGTAAGGCTTTGCTCTGTCTAATTACGGTGACTGCCAAAAAAGCAATTACTAGAAAATGGAAATCGAAATGTAAACCAGCTATACTAGAAGTAGTGAATATAGTAATAGCCATAAAACAACTGGAATTGAGATATTTAGAAAAGGGTAGGAACAAACTACATAGGAAGTAATGGGAATTGTGGGAACAATAAATACAGGGGAGGAATGAGGAAGAAGGCAGGACTTAAATGAGCTATGTAATGTTTGACTGAAAATGGGTAGAATATAAGTGAAGTATAATGTTTACAAATGGGAGTGTGTCAGTATGGTTTGTGATGTAAAATGCTTGCAACTAGGATTGTGTTGGTGTGGTTTGTTTTCATTTATATATATGATTGCCTGTGTTGTAAGTAATGGTTTAATAGATGTTTCTTGTTTAAAAAAAGAAAGAAGGAAAGGCAGAAATTGAATAATTTATGTAATGTTAATTAGGTTATATGATAAATAACAATATATATGATATTTAATGTTTGTAAATATGAACTTAATACAGTTTGATTAGTTTTATATAGTGTAAATTTGCCTGTGTCACAAGGGATAATTCAATAAAAGTGTTACAAAAATACAGGTAAAAAGATGTTTAACAAGAAATGACAAGGGGGTTTCAAAAAGAAGTCTCCAACCTCCCCAAACCAATGACAGTCCAACACGTTTGAATTACTGTTCAAGAGACCTTTTGAACTTCTCCCATCCTGGCCCTTTCTTTCTTCCAGAAAGTCTGAATCTCCTTTTTTCTCTCTGGCAACAGTTTCAGACAGATAAATTCTGAAAATCATTCATCAAGGTTACAGATGTAGTGGGCGAAAATTCCTCCATTCCAGGGGATCATTCATCCTGCAGATCAGACCCCCCCCCCCAGTTCTTCATCACTTGCTGTCCTAAGGAGTGATATAACCAGTTCCGCTTTCCCAGGTGGGGAAGGGTTTTTATTCAAGAATGTTCCTAATGCCAAAGAAAGAAAATTCTTGGCAATAACTTCTGGATCTTTCTGTCCTAAACCTGTTTGTAATCGTGCACAAATGCAAAATATCACCTCACAATCTATTAGCTCTTCTTCTCTCAGGTTTCCTAGCAGCACTAGACCTAAAAGATGCTTATCACATCCATATTCATTCAGACTTTTGCAATTTCTTAAGGTTTTGTATGTTTAGATCCCATTCAGTTCTCTACCTTACCCTTTGGACTATCCACTGAACCAAGAGTGTTCACAAAGTGTCTAACTCCAGTTGCAGCTCATTGCAGCCTACAGGGTACTTACATTTCTCCAAATTTAGACAGCTTGCTTATCTTTGCAGTCTTTTTCAAAGTGTCAGAATCCTTATCTTGGGTGTGAGGTCTCTTACACAAGCTTGGATTCCAGCAGAACATTCAAAAGTCTTTCTTGACTCTTTCACATAGAATTGTGTTCCTGGAATGTCAACTAGACACCTCAGTTCAAAGAGCTTTTCTTCCACAGGAAAAAAAAAAACTGTATGTAGATCTAGTTCTAAGGTTTTCCACTTTTCCACTCAGACTTCGGTCACTACTTGGGAATACCTCAGAATTTTGGGACTCATGGCATCTGTGATTCTCATGATGCTTTTGATAAGACTCTACAAGAGAGGGCTACAATAGTTTCTGTTTGGTCCCAACATTAGAACCCTTTTTCTTTTCAAATCCCAGTGCTGGGATTTGCCAGAAGAGAACTCTTTTGGTAGAGACAACAGATATCCTTAAATCCAGGTCTCCTCTTTTCCTTCCCTGCTCCAAAGCAGTCATTCACCACAGACACTTTGGACATTGCTTGGAGAGAAGTCTCAGGAGGGGTAGAACTGCAGGGAGTATGAGGCAACTTGGACAGGGGAAAGCACATAAATATGAAAGAGATGCTTGCCTGATCAATGCACTAAATTGTCTGAACCATCTGTGGTCCATGGGATCTCTTCAGGTGGTTACAAACAATACCATAGTCATATGGTGTATCAATAAGTAAAGGGGGACCAATTTGTATCCCTTTTGTAGACTAGCCATGTTAACTTGGGATGTAGCTTCACAGCACAGTCTCACCACTGTACAGGCATCCTACATTCAGTCAGAGCAAAACTTTGTGGCAAACAAGCTAAACAGGACCAAGGCATACCCTCGCAAACAGAAACTAGGGTCTTCCAAGAAGACACTTTAGCCGTCCAGATTTTCACAGAATGTCTGAAATTTTGCCTGATATTTTTGTCTCTTTCTCAGAAAATTGTGGTTTTCTGGCAAATCATTGGTTGGTTATTGAGGACCGAAATCAATAATGATAGAAATTTGAGTTTTAGACTTCATAACCTTAAAATTTATGCTAGCTCAGCTTTCTACGTTTGTATGAGCAATATTTAAAAACTGCCCATATTTTTTGGGCCTTTGCCCCCCCCAGCATTATTTGTCTTTGATTAGATTTCTTGGTCTGACAGGTTGAGAGGTATGTTCCAAGATTTGATCTATCCATGGAGAGTTCCTCAAGTAGACCTCTTTGCCTCCTCTCTGAACAATCTACTGGCAAGATTCTGTTCAAGGACTCTATGCATAGGAATGCCTCTGTATGCTTTTCCACCCTTTCCACTAATATCCAGGGTACTACTGAAGATTCAGAAGGAATACCAAGATCATTGTGGTGATTCCATTCTGGCTCAGGCAGCAGTGGATGTTCTTTGTATTTCACTGTTGCAGTCATCACTTGTGGGTTATCCCTGCTGGGTAGCCCTCGGCCAGCCCGAATACCAGAGTAAAGGTTTCACTCCTGAGTCAGCTGTTCTGTGAGTGTGGCTGACATCAGGTCATCAGTGCTGTAAAGGGAGGCAGCCAACACCATTACATCAGTATTTCTTTCCATGGAGCCTGAAACAGAAGCAGTTTTGCGAGTATGTTGGTCGGCCGTTGCCAGAGTGAGGACAACAGTCTAAAGCTAAGTACCCTGTTGAGGAATCTTTTCTTGCCTTAAACCGATGTCAGAGAAAGTTAATAACTGTCTTAGTTGTGGAAAGCAGATCCTACACTGAGACTTCGATTCTCTCTGCATCACTTGTTTAGGCCCAGACCACAACATTCCAGGCTGTCGGTTCTGTGCCCTTTTTAACGCTCATACTATTAGAAGAAGAGCTGATATTGTAGCAAGGCATTTTGGTCAATCTTTCCAGCAACACGAAATAGCATCAGTCTCTCAGGCAGTTTCTGACTTACCTAGGAAGAAAAAGGACAAGAATGCGGATAGGCCTGTAAAAGTTAGGCCCACTGATGATGCCAGACAACAGTCTACTTTTACTCAAAGCAAGGCTACAGCTGAACTCAGTGAGGCGCATTCGCAGCCCCTGATGACAGCCGGTGAACCGTTGCAAGCCTCTACCGAGACCCATTTGGAGTCCGGTATGCTGCCAGATCAGCCTCCTCCTGCCTGGATGTCACCTTTTCCTCATACGGTTAGGGTTTGGAGCTGCTTTGCAGGCACCTACTTCCGCTGAGATCCCACCAACATCCGAAGTAAGAATTAGACCGAAGACAACATCAGATTTACTCTGTATAAGGCCTCTGACCCAGCTTAGGCCCAAGCCTAAATCTACCCTTCTCAGTGCCCCAGCCTCCGACCTACTACTAGCCAGTCTGCCCCTCAGTCACAGCAACTACTCAGAATGGCAGGACCTGATTACTCTGATTAGGGGTAACCAACCCCACCCTAATTCACCTGCCAAAAGAAAGTGACACCTCCCCAGAGGTCCTCGCTGACCAGGAATCAGTTGATTCGGTCTTAGAGGAGTCGGACATGGAAGACAAGCCCTTAACAGCCTTTGTGGACTCTGATGCTGATGACCCCATTCCGTCTGCCTCCCCCCTAAGGACCTTTCCTTTGAGGAAATCCTAAATCCCTAAATACCCTCAAAGAGCATTTTCAGTGGGAGACCCAGGACTACCCCAGTCTAAAAAGAGACTAAGGGAATTTCCTGATTTGCCTCAGCATAAACCCTCTGGCCATCCCTCCTCTCATCGATGTTGTAGAGGATATTTTCCTAGAATCTGCCCTCTCTCCAGATTCTCTCCCTCCAGCGCCCAGGAAGCCTGACAGATACTACAGGGTGCAAAACTCACACAAATACCTTTTTAAAAAACCTACTGCAGACCCTGAAGTAATTACGCAAAGCCCTAAGAGAGCTAGGGCTAGTTCTTCTAATTAGACCGGATGGGTAAAAAAGTTTGCACCTCAGCTACTTTAGCTGTGAGGGCATTAAATTGCCAATTTTATATGATAAAATTTCAGCAGAATGTGCTGGAACTGATTAAACAGAAAATATCTGCCATGCCTGAGAGCAGCACTACCAGAGAAGTATCAGACCTCATACAGTCTAGCTGTCAGATAGCAAAGCACTCCTTGCATTGTGGATTTGATGCCTTAGAAGCTTCTACCAGGGCTGCTGCTACAGGATCAGTTACTAGAAGGCACGCCTGGTTAAGGGAGCAACCTTTGCCTGACCAGGCAAAATCCAAACTTTTAGATCCCTCGCTGGATAAGGAGCAGTTATTTGGCACCAAGGCCAAGGAGGTCATCAAAAAAATGGAGGACAAAGCCAAATCCATGCAGACTGTTAAGGGTTTTTTTACAGGTACAGCCACTGAGGTTCAGCAGAAACTTCCCTACTAAGCACTGGTCCTTCCCCTCTCAAGCAAAGCCAGTGCAGAGAAAGGGACACAGAGACAGAACCCCCTAGGCCGCAGGCACGCAGCCAACAAAGAACTAGGCAGTGGTCCACTGATGCCCCAAGGCAGGGGAGTTCTAAGCCAACTCCTTCTCCAGGGATTCACAATGACTCCCTACCCCCCAGGTCTCCAGACAAGCTAGGAGGAAGACTCTCCCTCTTCCTAGAAAACTGTCAGGCCATCACTTCAGATCTATGGGTCCTGAAAACTATTACCAGAGGGTACAGATTCTATTTCTAAGAAAAAACAAGGAGGTCAGGTTGCCCAGACATTCCCTGCAGGCCAGACAAAAGAAGCTAGTCGTCAGATCCAAAAACTTTATGCCCAGGGTGCTATAGAACCCGTGCCCAAGGAGCAGAGCAGGAAAGGATTTTACTCAAGACTATTCCTGGTCCCCAGAAAAGAGGGCACATGGCACCCTATCCTAGACCTCTCCACCCTGAATCTGTCCTTTCTGGTTCCAAAATTCAAAATGTTAACACTACAAAAACTACTACCCATGCTCCTGCCACAAGCCTGACTAGTGAGCCTAGATCTGAAGGATGCCTACCTGCATATCCCTATCCGACAGTCCTGCAGGAACTACCTAAGGTTTAGAGCAGGGTCCCAGCACTTTCAGTTCTCTGCACTGCTCTTTGGCTTATCCACTGCTCCCAGAGTCTTTACAAAGTGCTTGGCTCCAGTCATTGCTTACTGTAGGCAGAGAGCCATACACATTTACCCCTACCTCGTCGACTGCCTCATTCAGGCAGAAACTAAAGAAAAACTCCTACAGGACCTGTCCTTTGTGCATACCCTGCTGACCTCACTGGGATTCACCATCAACCTGGAGAAATCCCAGCTATTACCCACATGAAGGATTACCTTCCTGGACATGCTACTAGACACATCCACGCAAATGGCCTTCCTCCCCACCCAGAAGCAGACCTTTCTTTAGTCCTACTTCCAACAGCTGGCACACAAGAACCACTTCACAACCAGGAAAATAATGCAAGCCCTAGGATACATGGCTTTCTGCATCCTGCTGGTACCCCTTGGCAGATTATATATGAGAAAACTGCAGTGGTACCTAAGGAACGTCTGGTGCCAATACTCCCAATCTCTGAAGCACCAACTGCCACTAATTCCTTGCTTAAGAAAGGTGCTTCTCTGGTGGGCCCAAGCTTGCTCCCTGAACAAGGACCTTCCCTTTGTCCTTCAGCCACACAAGCAAACCTTAACCACAGATGCCTCAGACATTGCCTGGGTGCCCACGCCTGAACTTTGCAAACCCAGGCCTTTTGGGAACAGAAGGTTCTAAGTCTCCACATCAGTTTGAAAGAGATGCTGTTGGTGCACAGAGCTATCCTAAACTTCAAAAGCATCTGTCACCCAGGGTACTCTTAATCAGGATGGACAACACTACTGTCATGGTACATCAACAAACAGGATGGCACTTATTCTTACCCCCTGTGTCGCCTTGCCATGGAAGTCTGGCAGTCAGCTTCCAAACTGGGACTGCATCTCATAGCTCAATACCTTCCAGGGAAGCAAAACACCCTTGACAGATCACTTAAGCATACAGATCCTGGATCCCCACAAGTGGCAATTACACAGGGAGACCTTCTTACAGATCAGTCACATCTGGTGGGAACCAGATATAGACCTGTTCACAAGCTACCAGAACTGTCAGCTGACCAAATTCTGCTCAAGACAGTTTTACACAAAAGCCTAGAGAGTGGATGCCCTCTCCTTCCACTGGGGCAGCCTGTTTGTGTATGCCTTTCCCCCACTTCCTCTGATACCTAGGGTACTACTCAAGATCAGAGAGGAAGGACCAAGGCTATCCCGATTGCCCCAGACTGGCCAAGGCAGCACTGGTACCCCATGCTCCTCAGCATGACCATGCAGCCTCCCTTTCCTGTGCCCTCAGCCTCAAACCTTCTAACACAACAAGGAGGGAAGCTCCTACATCCAGGCCTGGCCACACTCAAGCTAACAGCATGGCTGATTCCTCAAAGGCAGATAACTTTCAGTCCTCAGCAATCAGGTGTTAGACATTATTAAAGAGGCTCATAGACACAGCACCAGGAAGTCTTATTCCTCTAAGTGGAAGAGATTCACCTGCTGGTGCTCCAGCAGGGGCGCTTCCAGCACTACAGCCTCTTTACCCCTGGTTCTTGATTACCTGGCAGAGATCCTCCACAAGGATTTGTCTTGCTCCTCTATGAAGATTCATGCTTCGGCTATCTCAGCCTATGTCCAGGTGGATCAGCCTCTATTCTCTCAACATCTCTTGAAACAGTTCATCAGAGGCATGGCTCACATCAGACCACCTAGAAGGCCACCTGCACCAGCGTGGGATCTAAACTATGTCCTGGAAAAGCTGACTCTACCCACCTTCGAGCCAGCTTCCTCTGCAGATCTCAAATACCTCTATTGGAAAACTGCCCTTTTGCTAGCCATCACTTGTGCTAGGAGGGTGTCTGAGCTCCAAACTCTTATGGCCACTGAGCCATCCATCATCTTCCATGTGGACAGGGTCTCTCTTAGAACCAACCGCTCCTTTATGCCTAAGGTGGTCTCTGATGTAACCCTTAGCCAAGGCCATACACCTACCTACTTTCTTTCCTGAAGTTACAAATAGAGGGGAGAGAATTCTGCACACCATAGATATGCACAGACAGTTGAGATTTTACCTTGACAGGACAGAATCAATCAGGAAAACTGACCAGCTCCTGGTTTCATTCGCCCCTGGGGCAGAGGGGAAACCCTTTACTAATCAGACCATTTCCAAATGGATCTCTCATTCCATACATTTCTGCTACACCTTCCATGGAAAGGGTCCTCCCAAACCATCCAATCCCATTCCAGAAGAGCAGCCTCTACCTCCACAGCCTTTCTGAGGGGGGTTCCTACTAAGGAAATTCTGAAAGCTGCTACTTGGAAATCTATACACACTTTCACCAAGCACTACCAGCTAGCTACATTCTCCAAAACCAGGGCAGGATTTGCATCTACAATCCTGCAGGGCATGCTAGCATCTCCATAATTTGTATAGCTTTCCTCCATCCACTTCTTTAGCTTTGGGATTCTTCCCACAAGTGATGACTGTAACAGTGAAACACGAGTTGTGTACACTTACCATAAATGTAGATGCTCGAGAGTATTCACTGTTGCAGTCCAGTTTCCCTCCCACCTACCCCCTTTCTTGCCTAATGTATATATATCTTGTCTGGGACTACTACCCTTATGGGGCAAGAAAAACTGATGTAATGGCTTCGGCTGTCTCCCTTTATAGCCCTGACGACCTGACATCAGCCACACTCACAGAACAGCCAACGCAGGAGGGAAACCTTTACTCTGGTATTCGGGCTGGCCGAGGGCTACCCAGTATGGATAACCCACAAGTGATGACTGCAACATTGAATACACTCGAACATCTACATGTATGGTAAGTGTGCACAACTGTACTTTCTCCTGCCAGGGATAATTGCCACAAGTTTCCTCATAGACTAGCTCTACTGACACAAGAAAAGAGGTGATCTGAAGTAGTTGACTTCATTCATTCTGCACATATGGGGTATACGGATCCGATAAAACTTTTCAAGAATCGGCTCCGAGCTCCAAGCTCCTCCCTTACCTGTATTACATAACTTCCTCCTATCTAGCCCCAGATCTCGTTTGCCGCTCTAAGAGTCAGCATCATGGTCTCTGAGCTCTAAGCAAGGTAGTAAGGTTTTTTGGTCTTCTTGTGATAGTTGAGTGTGAATACCGTTCCCTTTTTTTTATTTTATTTTATTTTATTTATTTTTATTTTACATTTGTTGACCGGGATAGTCCGACTGGACACATGTCCGTTTTCAGCGGAGGCCCGGGGAGAAAAGCTCCAATCTTACAAAGCAGATGACAACAATATATGACAGATATTTACGGTAATAGTTTATATTTTTTTCCTCCCTTTGCGTTTGGTCATCGTGTTAGTTGTAAAAAAAAAAAAAAAAAGTTAGTTGTAAGTGTTTTTTGTGATACTAGTTTACTGCCTAGGCCCAATCCCTGTTTAAGTGTGTGTGTGAGTGGGCTGTTACGGCTTTTACTGTCTCTACTATGGCTGAACAGCTTAAGGCTCTTTTTATGAAGCGCACAGAGTGTGGTCATAAGCTCTCACAAGCCGATGGCCACACTCTGTGTGTTCTATGATGTTCATCGTATTTCACTATTGCAGTCATTACTCTTGGGTTATCCTGCTGGCAGGCTACCCTCAATCGGCCAGAATTCAAAAGTCTACGTCTGGCGTTGGTTGCTGTCGTCTCTTCCCTGACGTCAGTGCGCTAGGGATATAAAAGATGCAGCCAACGCCATTTTCTTCAGTCTTTCTTGCCGCGCGGTGCCCGAAGCAAAAGCAGTTCGCAAGTGCCGGTCGGCCGACTCCTGAGATTTTCAAATCCGAATTTCACAACCGAAGTCTTCATTAAAGCTAAGTACTCCATTGGGGAAACTTTTTTATTGCTCCAGACCGATGTCAGAAAAAGTTAACAATTGTATTTCTTGTGGGAAGCAAATACCTCATAAGAATTTTCACTCTTACTATATTCCTTGCCTAGGCCCTGATCACAACGTTGCTAGCTGTCGGTTTTGTGCTAGATTTAACCAGCGCACTATTAAGCGCCGGTTTGATTTTGCATTTCATTACTTTGGCCGAAGATTTAATTATATAATGCCGTCGGAACAGCCAACAACCAGAGTTTACAAAAAAACGCAAGGACAAGGAAAAATAGGCATCCAAGGTCCAAAACCATCGAGGAAGCCTCTGCTAGGCCAGTCGCCGGTTTGCCGGTTCTCAGTGAGGTGCTTTCGCAGCCCCTGGTGCCCGCTACCCCAGAGCCACAGGCTCCTTCCGACTCCCATGTGGAGCGACTGGGCCTCTGGATACTCAAAGTATTGGACACTCAGAAATCATTCCCTCAGATGGGTCCGGAGCCGCTGAGCAGGCATTGGCTTCTGAGGGTGTCTTCAGACCTACACAACTATATATTAAGCCATCTTCAGCTTCAAAGACTAAAGCAACTCTAAAGACAAAGAAACAAGTACAGCATGCTCCTACTCAATCTCCCAAACCTAAAAAAACAGATGCTCAAAATGGATGAAGACCTAATTACTTTGCTCAGGGGCTCCCATCCCCCTCCTGATAAGAGGCTTAGGCAAGACACAGAGTATGATTTTTCTGATCAGGTTTCTATTTCCTCTGATTCCTCCTCTGAACAGGATTACTCCATGCTTCCCTTTGAGGATTCTGATGCTGAAGAATCCATTCTTTCAGCCTCTCCTCCTGAGGATTATTCTTTTGGGGAAAGCCTGCATACCATGAGGGAGCATTTCCACTGGGAGAGCCAAGATTATTCTGAATCTAAGAAAAGGCTCAGAGACTTTCTGCTACTTCCTCAGCACAGACCCCTTGCTATTCCACCTGTTCTAGACATTGTAGTTAATGTATTTTCAGAGTCCGGCCTGTCCCCTGACTCTTTACCCCCTGCACCTGCTAAGCCAGACAGATACTACAGGGTCCCGGATTCTTATAAATTTCTATATCAAAACCCTGCTGCTGACCCAGGAAACTATATCTCAGGGTCCCAAAGGGGTTAAAGCTTCCACTGCAAAAAACCCTGTCCCCTTTGATAGGGATTCTAGGGCTCTAGACAGTTGGGGGGGGGGAAAGTCTACACTTCTGCTACCTTGGCTGTAAGGGCTTTAAATTGTCAGTTTCATATGCTTAAATATCAGCAATATTTAATGTCACTGCTTAAACAGAAATTGTTGACGAATACTGAATGTTCAGAGAACAAGGAATTGCAGGATTTATTGCATGCAGCTAAACGAGTGGGAAAGCATAATTTGCAATGTGGTTATGATTCATTGGAGGCCTCTTGCAGGGCCGCTGTTACAGGTACTGTTATTAGAAGGCATGCTTGGTTAAAGGAACAGAATCTGCCTGATCATGTTAAAGCAAAATTATTAGATGCACCATTACAGCATTATACTTTGTTTGGTACTAAAGCAGAAGAGGTGCTGAAAAAAATGGAGGATAAAGCAAAATCCATGCAGACAGTCAAGGATTTCTTACAGGTACAGCCACCCAGGTTTAGCAAGAACTGGCCTTCTAAAAATTGGTCCTTTCCAGTGTCAGACAGACCACAAAGAGGCAAATACAGGCGCCCCAGAGGCAGATCTCAGCCCCAAGGCTCATACAGGCCTAAACAGTGGGGTGCTTCTACCTCCAAAAGCGGAGAAGACAAATCACAACCTTACAGGAAACAGTCCCAATGACTTTTCTCTGCCAGATCCAAGCACTTTTCTTTTGGCAGCCCCCTTGGGGGAAAACTAGCACTTTTTTCATCAAATTGGCAAATGGTTACCCAAGACAAATGGGTCCTGAACATAGTGTCCCAAGGCTACAGGTCCATTTTCACACTCTACAAGGTCAAAAGGTATGCCAGCCCTGCCACACAATCAATGGCAGAGGCACAAAAACAAGTTACAGCCCTCATGGACATGAGGGCCATTCAGCAAGTACCACAACAAGAGCAAGGGCAAGGATTTTACTCCAGACTTTTCCTAGTACCCAGAAAGGACAAATCCTGGAGACCAATACTGGACTTGTCTATACTAAATAAGTTTCTGGAAGTTCCAAGATTCAAGATGTTGACTCTACAGCAGCTACTGCCCATGCTGGGCAAGAAGGCTTGGCTCGTAACTTTGGACCTAAAAGAGGCATACCTGCATGTCCCAATCAGACAATCTTGCAGAAGATACCTCAGATTCATAGCTGGCTCAATGCATTACCAATTCTCTGCACTGCCCTTTGGCGTATCTACTGCGCCCAGGGTCTTCACAAAATGCCTGGCACCAGTAATTGCATTTTGCAGACAAAGAGGAATTCAAATATATCCCTACTTGGATGACTGCCTAATTCAAGCAGAGAACAAAGACATTCTTCTAAAGAATCTGGCATTTGTAAAAAGATTACTAATTGGCCTGGGGTACACAGTAAACGAAAAGAAATCAAAACTAGTGCCCTCTCAAGAGATAATATTCCTGGGTGCAAGCTTAAATACAACTGCCCAGATGGCTTATCTCACGCCAGACAAACAAAAGCAACTGACTACTTACTTCAAGAAATTGGCAACAAAAACCCACTTATGTGCAAGGAAAATCCTGCAGGCCTTGGGTTTCATGGCATCCCGCATTCTCCTAATTCCATATGCCAGATTGCATATGAGGAAACTACAGTGGTATCTAAAAAGTGTTTGGACTCACCATTGTCACAGCCTGGAGACAGTAATTGCACTCATTCCCTGCCTGCAACAGGAGTTTCGATGGTGGGCAGAAGCCTGTCACCACAACAAGGGTCTGCCATTCCATTTACCCACAGCCAGACAGACACTGACAATGGATGCATCAGATTATGCCTGGGGGGCCCATATGGCAGGAAAATGTATTCAGGGCACATGGCCTGCAAACCAGATGCATCTTCACATCAATCAAAAAGAGATGCGAGCTGTTGAAAATGCCCTGACAGCTTTCAAGGACCTGCTTCATCCAGGAAAGATACTGATAAAGACAGACAACACTACGGTCATGTGGTACATAAACAAGCAGGGAGGTACACATTCCTACCCCCTCTGCAGACAAGCAATGACCTTATGGGACACAGCATTGGCTTTTCAAGTTCACCTGCAAGCACAATTCCTGCCAGGAAAAACAAACACTCTGGCAGACGAACTAAGCAGAAACCTCATGGATCCCCATGAATGGAAACTGGATCCGCAAGTTTTCAGCATGATAAGGAAATGGGGATGTCCAGACATAGATCTGTTTGCCTCCCCTCACAACTGCCAATTGCAGAGATTTTGCACAAGGATTTATCACAAGCAAGCATGGAAAGTGGATGCCCTGTCCTTCAGCTAGAAAAATCTAACAGTATATGCCTTTCCTCCACTGCCTCTCCTTCCCAGGGTACTCCTAAAGGTCAGACAAGAGAAGCCAAAAATGATACTGATTGCACCAGACTGGCCACGCCAGCACTGGTACCCAATCCTAAAGAGCTTGTCTCAAGGTCCAGCATGGATATTGCCTCAGACTTCTCACTTGCTGACCCAACAAAGCAATCAGATCCTGCACAGCCAACTCAGGACCTTAAATCTGGCAGCATGGCGGATAATGTAGCCATTCAGAACACTCCTCTTTCAAAAGCTGTTATGGATGTTATCTTGGAGGCCAGGAGGCTCAGTACCAGAAAATCTTATGCAGAAAAATGGAAGAAATTCTGTGCTTGGAACCAGCAACAAGGCATTGACACGTGTGTACCAAATATCCCTCAGATTTTACAATACCTAACTGAGATGCTGAACAAAGGCCTTTCTTTCTCATCAATTAAGATTCATGCCTCTGCCATTTCAGCCCATTACAGTACGGAACCACCTATCTTTTTGCATCCTTTAATAAGACAGTACCTCAGAGGGGCCAAAAACATCAGGCCTCCAAGGAGAGCACCGATTCTGGCCGGGGACCTTATGTTTTGGAAAAACTCACACTGCCTCCTTTCGAGCAAGCATCAACAGCAAATATAAAATTCTTAACCTGGAAAACAGCTCTGCTCCTAGCAATAACTTCTGCCAGGCGAGTCTCGGAGTTACAGGCACTCATGGCTGTGGAACCTTTTATCATTTTTCATCCAGAGTTTCTCTGAGGACAAATCCTACATTTATGTCTAAGGTGGTGTCCAGTGTGGCCCTCAACCAAACCATTCACTTGCCTACCTTTTATCCAAATCCACAGAACAAGGGTAAGAAAATCCAGCATTCTTTGGACATACACAGGCAGTTACGCTTCTACTTGGACAGAACTAAAGCTTTCAGAAAAACTTAGCAACTTTGTGTCATATGCTGCAGGATCACAAGGAAAGGCCATCTCAAAATAGACTATTTCTAAATGGATAGGTCTTTGCATCCGTTTCTGCTATTTTCAACATGGAAAATCAGTGCCTAAGGGCATTGGGTCTCATTCCACCAGAGCAGCAACCACTTCAGCAGCCTTCCTCAGAGGAGTACCAACCAAAGATATCTTAGAGGCTGCAACTTGGAGTTCAGTGCACACTTTCACAAAGCACTACCACTTACCTCTTTACTCTAAGTCCAGAGCAGGCTTTGCCACTGCAGTTCTGCAGGGGCTTATAGCCTCTCCTAACCCTATTTAGCCCAGCCACCCATCCTCAGCTTTGGGATTCAACCCAAGAGTAATGACTGCAACAGTGAAACACAATGAACATAGTACAATTGTGTACCTACCATAAACATGGATGTTCGAGTGCATTCACTGTTGCAGTCCAGGTTCGGGGTCTGCTACCAGCTTCTGCCCTGGAGTCTGCCTCGGTTGCCTCCCCAGCCAGTGACACTGTGCAGGCAGGAACTCAATCTTCCGCCAGGCCTGCTTCATCGGAGTCATCCCAGAGAGGTAGGGACAGAAGGGAGAAGGAGAAGAGCCACAAAGAGAGGGACAGACCCAGAAAAAGATCACCGGACAGGGAGTCTTTTTCCAGCCCCTCTTCAAAGGCACCCAGGTCTCATTCTCCTCGGCTCTGCTCTCCCCGTTTCTCATCGTAGCTGAGGCACTCCCCTCAGATCCGGCCCAGACCCGAGTCGGTCACTTCCTCCAGGTCGACTCAAAGTATCTCAGACCTTGATATGGACAGGCTGATGAGGAGGTTCATCCAGAACCAGATTTAGATGGGGGTCTTACCAGGGCCCTCTCTCGGAGAGCGTCCTTCTTCAACTATGTTCCACCCTATTGCTCCTTCCCCGATCCGACCCGGCGCTTCAGGGTTCTCTGGTCTGAGAACTTTCGGAGCTGTTAGGTAGGTGCCGATGGTTCTCGTTTCCTCGATGCCAGCCATCACCTTGAGTTCCTCAGATCCGATCTTGGATCCAGGGGACTCTCGGAGCCATCGTCAGGGAGTCAGACCCGAGGGTCGGGATCTCGCTCTTTCGGATCCCATCTTCGGTGCTCGGACTACCCCACCGTCGGCTCTGATCCCTGCTTCGGTGCCGGGGAGAGCCTCATCCTTAACGTTCTACGGAGCTGTGCTCTCCATCGGCATTCGGGGCAGTGGAAAGGGTTCTCTCCCAGGGGTTGAAACCACAGCTCACCTACTCGGATCCTACCCAGACCCCTCTGATTTTGGATTCTGCTCCCATTACCCTGTCTCAGGGACAGCCCGTGCCAAAACAACCCCAGGTTGTTCCCCTCAGGGAACCCCCAGAGGCTTATGAATCCTCTCCAGAGAGTCCCACTGGAGAGGAACCTCGTAAGCACATGTTTAAGAGGAGGTACTTGTACTCCCCTGAGTCCATTACCACTGATACAGACTTGAATGAAGGAGAGGGTTCCCCCAGATTACCTACCGAGGATGTCTCGTTTGAAGACATGGAGATCCTCCACCAAAGAGGAGGTTGTCAGCCCCCAAACCCTCTGCGGATGAGTCCGTATTCCTGGAGGCCTTTGGCGTGGGCCCATCTACTTCCTGGGTCTCCCCTCCAGTCCCTTTGGTGGACCTCATCACCACTAGGGCATGGAAGGATCCTGACACCGGAGAGCATACACCCAAAAGGCCAGACAAAATTCTTTCCCTGCCGTCAGCCAGGCAGGCATGGTCCAAAGGAGCCCCGGTAGACGCTTTGGTGGTTGGAGCTGCTACAAAGAAGGAACTGGCACAGGAGAGTTCCTCGGTTCATCCACCAGACAAAGAGTCCAGGTCGATGGATCATTTCGGGAAGCGCATGTACTCGTCAGCAACATTTTCTATTCATGCGCTGAATTACTTGGCACATGTTATCTGACTGCAGCAAGACCTTATATCGGAACTAACTGAGTCGCCTCCGGAGTCTCTATCGCAACAGGACAAGCAGTCTTTCACTGCGAAGATGACTACACTGAAATCAGTGACTAATACCTCTATGCGTCTCCTCTCTCATGCTATGGAGGAAGCCGCTAGAGCTGCTGGTACAGGCGTTGCCTTGAGGCGTCATGCCTGGATAAGGCTGAGTCAATTTGTGGACCCCTTTAAGGCGTCTTTCATCAACGCCCCTTTCGATGGATCATCCCTGTTTGGGAAGACGGTACGCGACACACTAACCTAGAATGAGAAGGATGGAAAGACTTTGTCAGCCATCGGAATCCACTTCTCTAACCCCCAGAGGTCCTATTCCAGGAACCAAAAGGGGCAAAAGAAGGTGTGGTTCCGGAAATCACAGTCCTTTCATGACACTCAGGAATATTCGTCCCCCAGAGGCAGAGGGAGACAAGACCGACGCTGTCCCAGAGGCAGAGGGGGTCCCAGAATCTTTGGGTCTAGGGAACCATTTTCCGACAGACCCGCACAGCAACCCTGAGGGGTTGCCCAGCTGCTCTACTCTGGAGGCAGTCTGGGGAAGATTTTCCTTACATCCAGCGGCATGGGAGTCCATTACTGCAGACCGCTAGGTTTTAAACATCATATCCAGAGGATATTCTATCCCCTTCATTTCATGTCCCATAACTCCAGCTCGCCTTCCAGATGTTCCACCCGCTCACAGGGAGGCTGCAGCTTTAGAGGTTTCGAAGCTGCTACAAAAACGAGCCATCGAGCCAGTCCCCCCAGATCAATCTGGATCAGGCATCTACTCCAGGTTCTTTTTAGTGCCAAAGAAGATGGGGGACCTCAAGCCCATTCTGGACCTGTCTATCCTCAACCTGTCGGTAGAGAAACAAAAATCCCAGATGGTCACTCTACAGTCCATTCTACCGTTTCTGAGAGAATGCGACTGGATGTGCTTGTTAGACCTCCAGGACGCTTACTATCATATCAAGGTCCACAGGAGCTCCAGGAGGTTTCTACGCTTCCGGCTAGGGGCCAGTCACTTTCAGTTCAGAACCCTTTGGTCTCACCACAGCCCCCAGGGTGTTCACCAAGGTTATGCCGGTCGTAGCGGCTCACCTGAGACTTCAGGGTATTCAGGTATTCCCCTACCTAGACGACTGGCTCTTCACTTTATCCACCAAACATCTCTTGTGTCACGCCCTACACTACTTCCTCGGTCTGGCTCAGAAGTTAGGAATCACAATAAAAAAAAATTATCCTTGTTTCCCTTCTTTCCTGACCTAGAGTAGTCCAAATACACAGGCTTTGCTGTATTCTGGACTTTTGGAAAGTTCCTATGTTGCCCATTTCCTTTCTTCGATAAAGGGAGGCTTCTTTGTTCACCAGTGGCAGCAGTGGGGAGCTTAGAGCAGCCTATCTATCCCTGGAGGAGTGTTCCCAGCACAAGAATTTGGTAGTCTATTGGCCATTTTGGGCCAATTTCTAGCTCTTTCAAGTCCCCCTGTATAAAACCCGCTTTAGCGTGGCTTTGCACGATTTTGCGCATAGCGCAGCATCAGACAGCGCCGCTTAATTGGGTTTAAACCATTCTTGGCTCCATAAAGTCTGCTCTTCACTTTTTCCCCTTAGAACTGATCTAGTTCTCATAATAAACACCCTATTCCTACTCTAAAGCCTGGCACTTGCTCAACAAAGCAATTATATAAGTCAGCACTAAAAAATTAAAAGCACTACACCCTCACAAACTCCCCTTCAGTACCTTGTTCCCCATTGGCCCCTTTTTTCAATTATAAAGGAATTCCCAATACTATTCTAGCATGTCCAAAGGTCAGTTGTCAATCTCCTCTCCGGTCCAGCTGGTGAATCTGGGAATCTTGAGGCAATGTTACAGCTGCCTCATGTACACAGACAACCCTCTCCTCCTCCCAACAAATTCCAACACATGTGAGAGATGCAACCATATAGCCAAACTGGAGGCTAAGCTCTCTCAACTCAGTACTGGCGTAACCAGTCAGGAGGAGAAGGAAACCACACTCACTACAATTCCAGTCTCACATAGACCTACCACGACAGCAAACCAAACACATAAACACACAAAAACATACTTGGACGCTCTAAATAAAAATCTGCCTAAGCAGCAGAGACCTCCAAAGCAGACACCCAAGCAACCGCTACCCCAAAACAAAACATGTGCAACACATAGCTCACAAAGCCAGTGTGCCGAACAGTCACAGCTCTTAAGGCTAAACAGCACACCTGATACACTTGTAATAGGTGACTCTATCGTCAGGCACACTGACGTCCTGCTCACCAGGCTGAACAAGGAGAAGGTCATGGTGAGCTGCCTGTCTGGCGCTAGGATCCGCCACATAACACAAGCACTCGGGTCACTCCAAGGCAAGTACAAATATGACTCAGTCATTGTCCATGCTGGTGTGAATGACTTGAGATGTACCTCCCTGGACTACATGAAAATAGACATAGAGGAGCTCTCTGAGCATGTAGCCCAGGCCAGTATCACCCTGACCTTGAGTAGCATCTTACCCTCACCAAGAATGATGCCACAATATGAAGACAAGATGATCAATTTCAACAGTTGGCTTAAGTATTGGTGTCATTCAAAGGGGATCCAATGCCTGTCAGCCTGGGATGACATGCTCGACAAGCCACGATGCTTCGCTAAGGACGGCTTGCACCTGTCACCCCTGGGCTTTCGGATATTGGCAAAGGCTCTTGCCACCCCCATAGTGCCTTTTTTAGGCAAGGCTCAAAAGACAAACCCACCTCCATAGGTATCACAAGGAATAAAAAACTAAGAGTAATGCTACTCAACGCCAGAAGTCTAAACCTCAAAATGCACGCACTCGAAACTCTCCTTAGCATGGAGAACATCGATATCTGTGCAGTAACAGAAACATGGCTCAAGGCTCCCGAGAGCACCCCAACACTACCAGGTTATATCTCATACCATGCTTTTTGGCCCCAAAACTTGGACCGAACCACAAAAGGAGGGGGAGTATCAATATTCGTCAAAGATACCCACACCTCCAGGTTGGTGGCACAGCACGAAGCATCAGAGACTATCCATGTGCAACTAACAGTGGGTAAAACTACCTTCCAGTTTGTAGCCTGCTACAGACCACCCTCCCAAACCCAGGAACCCCACTCGGCCTTCCTGAGAACACTGGAAAATATGAAGGTCTCTCCAAACACCATTATATCGGGCGACTTCAACTACCCAAACATAGACTGGGAGCATTACTCTAGCTCCAACACCCTAGCCCAAAGGTTCCTAGAATTTATAAACTCAAATGCTATGGAACAACTTGTTACCACTCCCACAAGAGGGGAAAACATACTGGACCTGATCATCACCAACATGGGGACTCTATGCTCCAGACCAGAAGTGTATCCCTCACTGGTAAGATCAGACTATAAACTAATCTCACTGGATATTCACATCCCGACCCCACCCCCTGCCCAGAAAACCACAGTGAAAAACTTCTCTAAAGCAAATTTCACACTCCTCAAAACCGAGGTGGAATCCTTCAAAGCCCCCGGGCCTGTGGAAAATATGGCCCAGACTGCAGAATCCTTTATAAACACATTCTATGAACACCTTCAGGAAGGCATGGATCATGCAATCCCAAATAAAACCAAGACCCAATCCTCCAAAGGCAGACGTCCTGTCTGGTGGACCCCAGCCATTAACAAGCTATACAATAGGAGGAGGAAACTACTACATGATAGAGCAAAATCCCAAAAAGGGAAGGCATCTCTGATCAGTATTAGCAAAAAACTATGGGCAATCATAAAATCGTGTAAGGCCAGCTTAGAGAGAAAAATTGCACAGGACACTAAGGATAAATCACAAGGCTTTCTTTAGTTATGTCAGGAACCTGGGTGGGAATTCCCAGATATGCTCAGAATTAGTCCAAAATGACAAAAGATACACCGAACCCACAGACATTGCCAACATCCTAGCTGACAGGTTCAGCGCAAACTTCTCCCATCCCTCCCCACCAAAAGGGCAAATATCTATCCCAGCAGTGTGCTGCCCCCCTGACATCTCAGATGCTCAGGTAAGAGCTGCCCTCTCCAAAGCAAAAAACACAGCATCAATGGGACCAGATGGTGTCCCAGGCTGCGTCTTACATGAACTCTAAGAAGAGCTTAACCCAAACATAAAACTACTGTTCCAGTCTCAGTTTTACTACAGGATATGTACCCAAAGAGTGGCGTACAGCAACAGTGGTCCCTCTCCACAAAGGTGGTGCCTCAACAGATCCTGGAAACTATCGCCCCATAAGCCTGACTAGCTTGGTCTGCAAAGCTATGGAAAGGATCATCATGGACCTCATAAATAAAGATACTGGGGACCTACAGACACTGGATCCTACCCAGTTCGGCTTTGTTATGGGCAGATCCTGCCTCTTAAACCTGGTCGATTTCTTTGACAGTCACCAAGGCCATTGACGTGGGGAAGGTGGTCCACACAGCCTACCTGGACCTCGCAAAAGCCTTCGATAGAATACCCCACTCGGGCATTATAGATAAGCTCACCAGCTTAAATATAAACCCCCTATGTCACTAGATGGGTTGCAAACTGGCTCAAGGACAGAACCCACATGGTTAGAATTGCTGGAGCCATGTCATACTCCAAACCAGTTACAAGTGGTGTCCCACAAGGCTCAGTCCTGGGACCTCTCTTGTTCGGTATATATTTCCCGGAGGTACAGGCCAACACGGAAAGACTGTGGCTGACTAAGTTCACAGATGACTGCAAACTGGGCACCATAATCGACTCTCCAGCCGACACAAGCATCCTCCAAAAGGGCCTAATAGAAACAGACAACTGGTGCCAGAGCCATGGCCTCAAGCTAAACGCCAAAAAGTGTATAGTCATCCCCTTTGGCAAAAACAAAGTGCCCACAAATTACCACATAGGTGGTAATCCATTAAGTACGGAAGAAGTAATTAGGAACCTGGGGACCCAAGTTGATAGCAATCTCTCATTTGACAACCACGTGGCTAAAGTGGTTTGAAAAACATTTTATATAGCCCACCTAATCATGAAGGGATTCCCATCTAGATCGGGGGAGGTCATCGTGCCTCTTTACTCATCCCTCATCAGGCCCATAATTGAGTACAATGTCCCTTTTGGGATGTACCTTACCAGACACCTGCAGCAACTGGAAAGACCCCAAAAGTACCTCACCAAGAGGATCAAAGTGTTCAAACAGATGCCATATGCTGCCCGGTTAAAGAAACTCCAGCTCTACTCAGTGGCATACCGCCTGCTCAGAGGCAATCTGTGCCTGACGTATAAAGCCATGTCCAACCCGGAATTAATGGACTTGCTGCACCTCAGAAAATCCAAATCCCATCGAGCTACGCGCTCGAGAGACTTCAACCTCAGCACTGAAATAAATAGGACATGCTGGAGGGACAGATTCATAACCCAGAGGCTCCCTTCACTCTGGAATAAAATCCCAGTCCAGGTTAGGCAGAGTCCCTCATTGACCCTCTTCAAGAGGAATCTTGATGAGTGGATGGGAGATCGTAGGTTTACCCCGGGTATCACTTCTGTGTCATTGTTAGACAGAGGCACAGTATACTTACCTCGAAAAAGGGCGTAGCAAAATTAATTTAAAATGGGTGACGAAAGCCAAACACACTCTGGCTAGGCTTATAAATGCCTTAGGGCAGATAGCCTAGTATGAACCTATGAACCTATGATCAATATCAAAAAGTCCCACCTGACTCCGGTTCAGATCATAGACTTCATCGGGGCATGGTTGGATTCGATTCAGTCAAAGATTTTTCTCACCCCAGAAAGGATAGAAAATCAGACTCTGTGTATCGGCGATCTTGGATCACTCGGTAGTCACAGCAGTCCCTCGAGCCAGCCGGTTCAGTTCTGATGAAGTTTTTGTCGTGGAAGACAGCCTTCTTGGCCGCCATCACCTCAGCCAGGAGAGTTTCAGAGTTGCAGGCCTTATCCTCCTTGCCCCCTATTTGGTTTTCCACAAGGATAGGGTTTCGCTGTGTACGAACCCTTCCTTTCTTCCCAAGGTGTCCTCAGCAGCCAATATTAAACAGTCTATAAATTTGCCAGTCTTCTTTCCAAATTAGAGGGAACGTAAGCTTCATTTATTGGATGTCCATAGAGAGCTTTGTTTTTACCTCCATAGGACTAAACCCTTCAGGAAGTCGGATCAATTGTTTCTTTTTCTAAACCATTTTTGGGCAAAGCAGTTTTGAAAGTGTCCTTATCAAGGTGGATCACTTTTTGTATTGCACAGGTTTATAAGGACAAAGGTTCATCTCCTCCTGGTGTATTGAAGGCTCATTCCACTAGAGCAATGGCCACTTCTGCAGCTTTCTGGTCAAGTCCCATTACACGATATCTGTGCGGCAGCATCTTGGGCCAATTCACACACATTCATCTCTCATTATAAATTGCATCTTATTTCTAGAGGGAGAGTATCCTTTGGCTCTGCGGTGCTCAGAAATATCCTTCCATAGGGGCCTCCCAGGAATACTAGTAGCTGGGGACTCTGTCCCATATGTGCAGAATGAATGAAGTCAACTACTTCAGATAAAGAAGTTATGTTCTTACCATAACGTTCCATCTGAGTAGTAGACTTCATTCTTCTGCACCTTCCCTCCCTCCATCCCCCTCACTCTTGAGGTTTTTCCTATTTAGAATTGTGGTTATGTTGCCATTTAGTGTCAGCAAACTCGATCTGGGGCTAGATAGGAGGAAGTGATGTAATATAGGTAAGGGAGGAGCTTGGAGCTCGGAGCTGATGCTTGAAAAGTTTTGCCGGCTCAGATCCGAATCGGATCCGTATACCCCATATGTGCAGAAGAATGAAGTCTACTACTCAGATGGAACGTTATGGTAAGAACATAACTTCTTTTTTGCACCCAGCGTCTGTCAATTTCAGTTGACTGCCTGGATGATAGGGTCTTAATTCCTTATAGGCACGTCTTTACTGAAGATGTGCAACAGGTACTAATGGAGGCAAGAAAGCCTGTTACAAAAAAATCATATGTTAGCAAATAGAAAAGGTTTACTAGTTGGTACCATCAACATAAAGAGCACCCATTCAGGGCTAGTTCTTGTCTGGCTTTGCAATATTTGTGAATTACTATTTTAAGGACTTACTTATTCCTCTACCAATGTTAATTTATAAGCCATTTCAGCATGTCTACCCATGGATCCTCTTCTTTCAATGAAATCTCATGTTAAAATGTTCTTGAAAGGGGTTTTGCTTAAGAAGCCTCCAGGAAAACTGGTGGCACCTCCTTGGGATCATAATATTGTGTTGGAGAAGCTAACACGCTTCATTTGAACCAGCCAACCTGGCTGACTAGATTCTCAACATGGAAAACAGTTTTACTGATTGCTCTGACCTCTCAAGAAGGATATCAGAGTTGTAAGTTTTTATAGTGTCAACCCTCTCTCATTTTCCTTAGGGACAGGGTTTCTTTGAAAACTGACCCTTCTTTTATGCCTTAAGTGGTATCCAAGTTTAATTTTAAGCTAAACTATCCATCTCCCCATTTTCTTTCATGAACCTAAAAATGAGGGAGAAAAGATGCTCCTTACCTTGGATGTCCACAGACAACTCTGTTTTTTTCATGACTAAAATTAATCTTTCATATCTTCAAATCAGTTCATTTCTTGTGAAGGTAAGGAGGACAACCTGTGTCGAAACAGACTATTTCCATATGGTTGATTAAGGCTATTACCTTTTGTTATACTAACCATAACAAAACTATTCCAGTCAAGGCCCACTCTACCAGGACAACAACACTATTCCAGGCAGGGTAAAGGCCCACCTTGGCTTCATCTGTGGCTTTTTGGAAAGGGTTGGATTCTGGAAGTATTCTAGAAGCTGCTACTGGGCCTCTGCACATACTTTTGCAAAGCACTGTCAGCTTGATTCCTTCTCTAGGTCCACTTCAAGCTTTACTAGACTATTCTCCCGGGACTACTGGATTACTGATGTTCTTCGTGTTTCACTGTTGCAGTCATCACAGTCGGCCCGAATAGCAGAGACTTAGTATTTCTGTGTTGGATGCTGTTGCTCCAGGACTGATGTCAGGTCATCAGGGGTATAAAAACAGGCAGCTGACGCCATTACATCAGTCTTTCTTGCCAAGGAGCCCAAAGCAGAAGCAGTTCGCAAATGCCGGTCGGCCGCTACCTGAATTTTCGTTTACAAATTTAATAATGCTGAAGTCTTCTAAAGTAAGTACCCCGTTGGGGATCCTTTTTTCTTGCGCTAACCGATGTCAGAAAAAGTTAACAGTTGTCTTGCCTGTGGAAAGCAAATACCTTAGAGATTTTCATTCTTACTGCGTCACCTGTTTAGGCCCAGACCACAGTGTCCCTTGCTGTCATTTTTTTGCCTTATTTAATGCCCGAATGATTTGTCGTTGGGCTCTCTGTCGCTAAATTCTTTCGCTCTCAATCTCCGTATTCTGAAATGGCTTCGGTAAGCCATCCGACATTCCGAAAAAGCGTAAAGATAGACAGAGACAGACCACATAGGTCCTAAACTGCCGACGATGCTTCCGTTAAGCTAGTCGCCAGTCTGCCGGTACTCAGTAAGGCGCTTTCGCAGCCCCTGATGCCCGCTTCAATGGATTCGCAGGCCTCTACTGAAACCCATTTGGAGTCTGGTATGTTGCAAGACTCTTCTTTGACAATGGAACCTGTGGATGTCTCTACCTTGGATGGGTCCGGAGCCGCTGAGCAGGCACCGTCTTCTGAGGCAGTTATTCATTTAACCGATGCGATGTTCGACTCAAACCGACGACTTCTTTTTTAACCAAAACTACCAAGTTTCTTAGGCCCAGAGTACATACTACACCTAGAAAACCGACGACCAAAGTGCATGCACCTACTCCCTTGCCACAAAAACAAATGCTTAGAATGGTTGAAGACCTTATTACGCTGATTAGGGGAAGTCAGCCTTCCCCTTCTAAGAGACCAGGAGTCCAGTTCCCTTCAGCTTCTACAGACCAGGAGTCCGATGACTCTGAAATTTCTGATTATGAAGACATGCCCTTATCTGGTTATGAGGATTCAGATGCAGAGTAATCCATTCCATCTGCCTCCCCTCAGAGGATTTTTCTTTTGGTGAAACGTTGCATACCGTACGAGAGCATTTCCACTGGGAATGCCAAGACTGTCCTCAATCCAAAAAGTGACTTAGAGAATTTCTAGAGTTGCCTCAACACAGGCCCTTAGCAATACCTTCTGTCCTGGATGTTGTGGATGATGTTTTTATAGAATCCAGTCTTACTCCTGACATGTTACCTCCTGTCCTTAGGAAACCAGACAGGTACTACAGAGTACCTGACACACACACATTTCTTTTCAAGAATCCTACTGCTGACCCAGAGATCATTTCCTAGGGGCCTAAAGGTATCAAGGCTACTACAGCCAAGAATCCCACCCCTTCGGGCAGGGATTCCAGAGCGTTGGACAGATAGGGTAAGAAGGTATATACCTCTGCAACTCTTGCTATTAGGGCACTGAATTGTCAGCTTCACATGCTGAAGTACCAGCAACATATTATGGAACCTATTAAATAAAAAGTAGCAACATTTTCAGACTGTGCAGAAAATAAAGAATTGCAGGAGCTTATGCATTCTGCAAGCCAAGTCAGCAAGCATACCTTGCAGTGTGGCTTTGATGCCCTAGAAGCATCTTGCCGGACAGCTGTCACTGGCTGTGTACTGGGAAGACATGCTTGGCTGAAGGAGCAGACCTTGCCAGACCATGTCAAATCAAAGTTACTAGATGCTCCTTTGAATAAGGACTGTTTGTTTGGCACCAAAGCAGAAGAGGTTCTTAAAAAGATGGAGGAAAAAGCTAAGTCTATGCAGACTGTTAAAGAATTCTTACAAGTGCAACCCCCTAGATTCAGTAGGCATTGCCCTTCCAAGCACTGGTCCTTTCCAACCCCCTCCAGGCCTTCTCAAACCAGACCCAGGGAAACAGACCACCCAGTCTACAGTCTCTGGGTATGCAGAGATCTAAGCAATGGAGTGCCCCCACCCCTAAAGCAGGGAGTGGTAAACCACCTCCTTATGGAAAAAGCTCACAATGACTTCTTTACTCCATTCTCCAGCCTTTCCCGATTGATTGTGCTCCTAGGAAGAAAACTTGCCCTTCATGCAAAAAAATGGATGTCCATCACTCAGGACCAGTGGGTCCTCAACATTGTATCCCAGGGGTACAAATTTTACTTCCATTCACTGCCAACCCCAAGCGGGTTTCCAGACCTTCCTCCAAACCAGAGGCTCAAAACCAAGTACTTTCCCTACTCAATATCAGAGCTATTCAGCCGGTTCCAGTAGAACAGAGGGGTCAAGGCTTCTACTCCAGACACTTATTGATACCCAGGAAAGAGGGGTTCTTGGCACCCAATCCTGGATCCTTCCATTCTCAACACTTTCCTGGTGGTACCAAAATTCAAAATGCTTTCCCTGCAACAGCTTCTTCCTATGCTAGCCAAGGATGCATGTTTAGGCACCCTAGACTTAAAGGAAGCCTGTCTGCATATCCCCATAAGGGAATCATGCAGGAAGTATCTACATTTCAGGGCAGGGTCTATGCATTATCAGTTCTCTGCACTTCCCTTTGGCTTATCTACTGCACCCAGAGTATTCACAAGATGCCTGGCTCCAGCCATTGCATACTGCAGGCAGAGAAATATCCAAATTTACCCGTACTTGGATGACTGCCTGATTCAGGAGTCAGGAATTGCTACTGCAGCATTTGACATTTGTGAAAAACCTTCTCACCTTCTTGGGGTACACCATCAACGAAAATAAATCAAAACTGGTGCCCAATCAGATTGTATTCCTGGGAGCAAGCTTTGACACACATTCCCAGATGGCATTCCTCACCTCAGAAAAATAAGTCTATCTGACAGACTACTTCAAACAAATGCCACCAGAACCCAGCTATCTGCAAGAAAAGTACTGCAAGCCCTAGGGTTCATGGCCTCATGTATACTGCTGATTCCATATGCAAGACTGCATATGAGGAAACTCCAATGGTACTTAAAAGTCTTTGGTGCCAACATTCTCAGGACCTGGAAACAGTCATTCTTATCATACCCTGTCTAAGGACAGAGTTCCTCTGGTGGGCAGAAGCATGCAACCACAACAAGGGACTGCCATTTACTCAACCCCAAGCTGCCCAGACCCTAACCATAGACGCATCAGATTATGCCTAGGGGGCACACATGGATGGAAAATGTATTCAGGGCCACTGGAGCCCAAGTCAAATTCATCTGCACATCAACCAAAAAGAGATGCTAGCTGTACAGAGTGCCCCGACAGCTTTCAGATCCCTAATCTTTCCAGGACAACTACTAATAAAAACAGACAACACCACAGTTATGTGGTACATCAACAAGCAGGGGGGAGCCCATTCCTACCCACTCTGCAGGCTAGCTATGGCCCTGTGGAACATGGCCTTGGACATTCAAGTCCATCTGCAAGCTCAATTCCTGCCAGGCAAACAAAACTTACTGGTAGACGACTTAAGCAGAAATCTCCTAGACCCACACAAGTGGCAACTGGAGCACAGCACCTTCAACCTTCTCATTCAGAAATGGGGGGACTCCAGAGGTGGATCTCTTTGCCTCCCCCTACAATCACCAGCTCAGCAAATTCTGCACCAGGAATCCTCACAGCAGAGCCTGGAAAGTGGTCTCAGTCTATGTTTTTCCCCTTCTGCCCCTCCTTTCAAGAGTATTACTCAAGATAAAGCAGGACAGACCAAGGACAATTCTGATTGCCCTGGACTGGCCACGCCAGCACTGGCGCCCACTCCTGTGCAGCCTGACATCGGTGCCACCCTGGCATCTACACCAGAATCCAACCCTCCTCTGTCAGCAGGAGGGACAGATTCTGCATCCACAACTGCAAACCCTAAATCTTGCAGCATGGCTTATTCCTTGAATCCTCCCCCAGCAACCTTAAACACGTGCCGGACGTCATTCTTGAAGCCAGAAGACCCAGTACAAGAAAATCCTATGCTGATAAGTGGAAAAGATTCTGCTCATGGATTCAGTCTAAAGGAGAGGACACAACACTGCCCTGTCTGCCTCTTATCCTGGATTACCTAGCACATCTAAGTTCCTGAGAGGGGCAAACAACAACGCCACCAAGGAGAGCATGCATCCCTGCTTGGGACCTTAACTTTGTATTGGAAAAGCTCGTGCCCCCCCCCCCCCCTTGAACCTGCCACAGCACCCGAGTTAAAATTCCTGTCTTGGAAAACAGCCTTGCTTCTAGCCATCACTTCAGCTAGAAGAGTGTCTGAGCTACAAGCACTCATGGCTGTGGAACCCTTCATTATTTTCCATGCTGACAGGATTTCCCTCAGGACTAACCCTTCCTTTATGCCCAAAGTACTGTCCAGTGTGACTCTCAATCAATCCATCCATTTGCCAACCTTCTTCCCTAATCCTCAAAATAAAGGGGAAAGGATCCTGCACTCCTTGGACGTACACAGACCGCTCAGATTCTACCTTGATAGGACTAAGCCCTTCAGAAAATCTGACCAGCTATTAGTCAGCTTTGCAATAGGGGCTGAGGGCAAGGCCATTTCAAAACAAACCATTTCCAAATGGATAGTACACTGCATCCATTTCTGCTACAAGAATCATGGGAAATCAACCCCTAAGGGGGTCAGAACACATTCCACTTGGGCAACATCTACCTCTACAGCATTTCTCAGGGGAGTCCCTACCAGGGATATCCTGGAGGCTGCTACCTGGAGTTCTGTACACACCTTCACTAAGTATTACCACCTGCCTATCTTTTCCAAATCCAGGGCAGGATTTGCTACAGCAGTTCTGCAAGGCATACTAGTCAGCCCTAACTCTTCTTGACTGCCTCCACCCTTCTTCAGCTTTGGGAATCCACCCAATTGTGATGACTGCAACAGTGAAACACGAAGAACGTAGTACAGTTGTGTGCACTTACCATAAATGTAGATGTTTGAGTGTATTCACTGTTGCAGCCCTGTTTTCTCTCCCTCCAGCCCCCTGGTCTCTCTCTCTCTCTCCTACATATGGCTATTACTAACCCCTTCTGGGGTATTTGTATGGGTATTGTTATTTACTTTTTACTGGTGGTGTGTTCCCCACCATAACATAGCTCCCTATTTGTGGGGCTCCTGACATTTGGGGCAAGAAAAACTGATGTAATGACATCGGCTGCTGGAGCGACAGCATCCGACGGAGAAATACTAAGTCTCTGGTATTCGGGTCGACTGACTGCTACCTGTAGGTAGATAACCCAAGTGTGATGACTGCAACAGTGAATACACTGAAACATCTACATTTATGGTAAGTGTACACAATTATACTGTCTTCCACCTCCCAAATTTAGTTATCTAAGGTAATATACTCATATAGCTAAGGCTGCTGCAGCAGTAATCAGTATGGTGAACAGAATGTAACATAACAGTAGATGTTTGAATAATCACTGGAGCAGTAGCCGTTCCCTCCCTCCACCCTCTTGTTTTTTTATGTGTGTTTTATGCCAGGGTCTGGACATTTATTTTTTATTGTTCCTAACATTACCCCTTCAGGCCTCAGCCTCCCTGTTTCTGCTAGCAGGAAAGCTCTGAAGGGCATTGTTCCCAGACTTGTCTTTCAAGTCTGCTCAACTTGAGATTCCCGGCAGTTTGGGCATGTTGAAGGTGCCCCAGAAGCTTTGGAAACTGAGCAGCTGTTATATCAATGACAGGATATAAACCTTACAGCTAAGGCTACTTACAGCAGTGATCATAAGTACATCTACTTTTGTGTTCAATTAAGCTTGCACAACTGTACTGTGATTATTCCTAACTGTGCAAGACATAATTTATTTTATTTATTTGTTGATATTTGTTAACCGGGTTTGTCCAACTGGGCTTGCGACCCATTTTCAGTGGAGACCCGAGGAGAAAAGCTCCAGTAGTACATTTTAAACAAGTATTAGTTTAAACAATATTGATATAATAGCAGTTATAGCAAAAGATTCACATATGTTGGGTTACATGCATAAAGTTAAAGTTGCATTAAAAAGAAGCTAAGTAACAATTTTACATTGATATAGTTCAATAGGTCAACAATAAAAAAAATTGTATAAAATTATGCAAATGCATATTAGACACATTGGAGAGAGAGGTGTAATGAGGTACTAAGTATGGCCCTTTTGAGGATACATAAAGGGAAGGAAGACTAGGTAGGGTCATGGCAAGGGCAGGTTCTGGAATTGAGAAAATAAGCTTTTAGTTCATTTTTAAAGTGTGAAGTGTGGGAGATTGTTCGTAAGTCAAGGGGAAGTTTGTTCCAAGCATGGGCAAGGGAGTGTTTGTAGAGTAGTTTGCCTACTGACCTTTTTGGGTGGTAGATATCAAGTAATTGTTGGTTAGAAGTACGGAGGGACCGGGATGGGATGTAGACGGAGACTATGGAAGATAGAGATGGACAGAAGGAGGGTTTATAAAGAATAGAGTGTAGCATATGGAATTGATAAGATAGCAGAAATTGGGGAAGTTTAAGCCATTGAAGAGAGTTTAAAGAAATGCAGTGGTGTGAGTTGTATTGGGAGTTAGTAATGAATCTGGCTATTTTATGGTAAGTCTGTTGGAGTTTGTTTAGAGTTGATGCCTGGATATTGGTAAGAACTGGGGCGGCGTGTAAGAGGGAGGGGAGGAGGAGTGACTGGCCCAGGGTAAGTCTAGATTTAGGGGTTAGGAATTTTTTGTTCTGATATAGCAGACATAGTTTCTGGTTTGTTTGTTTTTTTTCATTGGAGTATGTGTAGGTTGAACTTTAGGTTGATAATGACCCCTAGGAGTTTTGTGTGGGTGTCTGGTTGGATAATTGTATTGTTAGAAGATGTAATAAAAAAAGGAGGTTTTGTGATGAGGAATAGAACGGGGAAGGAAAAGTAGGAGTTTGGTCTTTTTGGGATTTAGGATCAGTAGGTTGTGAGAGAGCCATTGTTCATTGGATAGTAGGGCCTGTTGGGTCAGGGAGTGTAGTTCAGGAATGTTATTTGAGATGGATATAAGTGTGGAGTCATCGGCATACTGAATAAGGGAGGATTCTTTACATGAGGTGTAAAGATCATTGGTGAAGATGTTAAACAAAAGGGGTCCCAAGATGGAGCCTTGGGGAACACCAGTGGAGATGGGAAGGAAAGGTGAGGAGGATGAGTGCCATTTGACAGATTGTTCCCTGCAGATAGGTAACTATTAAACCAGGCAAATGTGGAGGGGGATAGGTGGAGATTTGCGAGTTTGGATAGTAGTAGAGGATGAAAGACATTATTGAAGGCTTTGGAGAGATCTAGAAAGAGACAGGAAATGAGTTTCTTGTTGTCTAGGGCCTCTGCAATGATATGAGTGAAGGTGAGGAGGGCAGTGGTGGTGCTGTGGTGAGGACGAAATCCATGTTGGGTAGGGGTAAGTACGTGGTGTGTGAGGAGGTGATAGAGAAGCCGTGAGTGAATACATTTTTCTAATATCTTGAAGAGGGGGGACAGAATGGCAACGGTTTGGTAGTTTGAGGGGTCAGTGGAGTTCCCACCTTTATGAAGAGGGATAGTGAAGAAAGATTTCCAAAGGGTGGAGACAGTTGATTCCAGAATAGATCGATTAGTTAGTATAGATATAGGATAGGCAATTGAGCCAGCAGCAAGTCTGAGGAATGTAGGAGATAGATTGTCAGTGGAAGGAGAGCAAGGTTTTAGCGTGAGTAGTAGAGATTTGATGTAAGTAATGGGAACTGGCTCAAAAGAAAACAAAGTTGTGTTAGTGGGACTTGGAGGGGTGGGTGTTGAAGTAGAGTTTGGCTTAGAGGTTACCAGATTTTGGATGGAAGAGAGAAAGTGTTGATTCATGAGGGAAGCTGTTTCCTGAGAGGAAGAGTTAAGGTATGGGGAGGGATTAGAGGGCTTTCCAGGATAGAGGATGTTGTTGAGAGTTGACCAAAATTTTCGAGGATTGGATTTGTTAAGCTGAGCAGAGCTATAGTATAACTTTTTGTCATTATTTGTATGTTTTTTGCAAGGTTCCTCAGTTGCCTGTATTTTTGAAGAAAAGGTGGTTGTTTAGTTTTAGTCCAGGTGGTTTTCCAAGCACTATCTCTTTTTTTCATAAGGGACCTAGTCTCGTTGGAGAGCCAAGGAGCATGATTTGATTTTACTCTGATCTTCCTAGAAGGAGCTAAGGAGTTTAGAGTATTCATGAAGATGCTATTGAAAGTGCTTACAGCATTGTTTAGGGTGAGGTGTTTTAGAATGGACCAATCTATGTTGTGGAGAATGGAGTTAAATTGGGATGAATTGAAAGTAGATAGTTTTCGACAGTCTTTGATATGGTGGGGTTTAGGAATGTGATAGTAGTATCTAAAGATGGTGGTAGGGAGATGATCACTGAGGGAGTCAGGTAAGGTGGTGGGATTGTGGTATTGGTGGGGGAATTGGTAAGGATCCAGTCTATGATAGAGCTGGAAGTGGAATTTTTTATGGAAGCGAGTGGGAGATGTTATAAGTTGGTGGAAGCCGTGTAGGTGGATTCTGAGTTGGGGGGAGTCAGTTGTGAGTTTGGACCAATCAATGTTGACATCACCAAGGATAAGTGTCTCATATGGTATGTTGTGGGAGAGCCAGGATAGGATGTTTTCAAGAATGGGCAGATTGTTACCAGGAGGAAGGTAGATAGAGGCAATTGCAAGTTTTTTTGTGGGGATTCAGATGGCAGCTAAGGATGATGATTTCAGCTGGGAGGAAGTCAGGAATTAGGAAAGGGTATGGTGAGAGGTTAAGGTTGTTTGAGTAGAGGATGGCCATGCTACCACCTTTTTTTACAGGTCTATCAGATCGGAAGATATTATAACCTGGTGGGAGTATTTCACTATTTGAGATTTGTGGCTTGAGCCAGATTTCAGATAGGGAGATGATGTGAGGGGTATTGAGAGCTATCCTTGAGTGCAGCTCCGTGACTCTGAATATTCAATGATTAAATAGTTAAGTATTTGGATGGAGATTATTGTTGTGACTGAGGTTGGTGACTGTTAGAGGAATAAGATGGGGGCAGTGTAGAGGTAGTTTTGGGGAGAGAAGTGGGGCCAGGGTTGGGATGGATATCTCCAGAACAGAGTAGGTTTTTAGTGAGGAGAGGGTGTGTAGTAGATGCTAGATGGAGTTTGTATAGTTTTGACTTAGCTTTGTGGGAAGGTTTAAAAACCTGTATTATGGATAGTTTATGTAGACTTGAGGTAGAGATAGTAAAGAGGTTAGGGGAGATAGTAAAAGATGAAGCAGTTGGATATATGTTGTATGAGTGAGAAGTTGGTGAACATAGGAGTGGGTCAGAGAGATTGGAGTGGTAAGAGGTGGAGATAGAATAAGGAGTAGTGCAGATGATGTTAGAAAATAATACATGCTGGAATAAAATATGGTCAGATAGAGTAGGTAGAGACAGTGGTATAGAGGAAGTGGTGTTGACAAGATTGACAGATTAGTAAGGTGGTTGTGGCAATAGGCAGGAAGTGGAATTGTTGTGGCTAGTGGGACAGGAAGGGGAGGGATAGTTAGGTATAAAGGTAATTATAATGGGGGTTGGGAATGGGGGTAGGCTAGGGGAGCGAAGTGAGCCCGAGCGTAGCGGGGCTAGCACCCTGGTCAAGATGAAGTCATAGAAACAATCAGAAAAAGATAGTGAAAAACTGGCTTGAGAGACAAGGATATAAAGCTTCTAAAGGTATAGTCACCAGAAATAAAATAAAAAGAAATAAAATATGAGCAGAAGTAAGCTTACAAAAGGACACTGGCCTCAAACTACACAAGTAGATTTACTTGAAGCAAACCCAGTGCTGTATGGTTAAAATAAGCTACAACAGAGAGGGGCTTTGGAGGAGGAGAGAGAGGTATTACTAGCAGCTAAAAGCAGGGCAAAAAAAAAATAATATCTAAGAGTCTGAAGACAGTAAAATAGGGCAGGCGCACTAGGAAAGGCAGTTATGAGTGAGGCTCAAAATGAATTCAGGGAAGGGTAAAGTACAGAGCAGGAGAATATACACAGAAACAGTATGAGGATAGTGGGTAACCAAAGAGAAAGGATAGGAGCTGCTGGCATCTGCTTTTCGTAGCGACTAGCAAAAAATAAGCACTGTAAATTCTTGTGCTTATAAAGTCTAGCATTAATTAAAAGATTAGCTTATGTAGTAGTTTTACTGGGACACATACTTCAGTGTCCCGGTAAATAATTCCTTGCTTGCTCATACTGTGATATTTTGGTGGATCATTTTTGTAGTACATACTGTTAAAAAATTTTCGTAAATGGGATGTCATGGTACACAGTTGCATTTTTGCATTATTGTGAAGTGTTTTATTTGATCTTTATTTGTATCGGTGCCTCTGGGTCAGGATAATTCTCTGTCAATAAAGCATTCGTATTTTTTCTTTCTTTTCCTAACAGCATGCCCTGAAGAAACTTCTGGCTATCACAGAGCTCCTCCAGCAGAAACAAAATCAGTATTCAATGTCAAATAGCATCAGGTAGCAGCTTGCTTTCCAAAACTCTGCATGGATCCAGCATGGCCAAGTCGGCAGTTCTTAGCAGTGTCACCTTGTACCTGGTCTTAAAAGAAGAGAGTAGCACACATCTGTCAAATTCCCAGTGACATGTGAACTATGCAAATATAAAGGAGACATTCACTGGTGTCCGCACCAGTAGATTTTGAAAGCTGTTTGTGCCAGAGGACACTTTTTTAGTTAAACTCTGTCACTGCCAGTCTCTGAGCCTTGGTGTGTTTTATCACCTTTCACAAAACTAAGTGCTGTGACCATACTTTTAAAGTGTTTTCAGTTTGCCAGATTGCCAAAGTTACCAGACAAAGAGTACAGTCAACTGACATCCTAGAAGAAACACATTGAACCTTCTGACAATTTTATTATAACTGGAGTACAGGCTATATGCTTTTTATACTGTAATTTGTGACTGATTCATTTTTACTGCTGTTACAGGTTATTCATTGTTGCTCAGATGTTAAAAATGTATTTACAAAATACAGACTCATTTAGAAAGAGAGAGTTTTGCTACAGACTTTTGTTTTATATTCTGAAAAAAAAAGTGCTGAATGAAAATCACAAATTCCAAAAGATGTGCAGAAGGAATCACATCAGCTTTTTTTGTATTGTGCAAATAAAATCTGATCTGTGTAATTATAGTGCTTGGTCAAATAAGGTCTTCCCTCAAGGACAATACAGTATATACTGGCAGTCACTTAATCAAAAAAGCTTTCTATGTAAAATGTTTACAGTAGTAAATAATTTGAATAGTTTAGTAATTTTATTGATTATATCAACATTGCATGTACTTATTAAAACATTTTTTGTAAAGTAAGATGCAGTCTTGTCATTTGCGTGATGTGCTATAAAATGAAGGGTGGCATCGTATCACCTTATCCACATGGCCTTGAGAATAGTATTCCACTTAATTGGTTAGAGAACATGCAGAATGAGTGAAAAGGGGGACAGAATACAGTAAAATATAGATGAAATGCAGGAGTATTGTATTAACTATAACCAGGTTATCAAGGGGCCATGAGACGTAGAATAGGGAGAAAATTGTACAATAAAATTAATAATGTAGTAAATTAAAAGATGGATGAAAAGTCATGGTTAGGGGATAGGGTAAAAACAGTAGGAAGATAGTACACGTCTGCAAAACAGAATGGGAATGATAAAAAGTTAATTGTATATAAAGAAAACAATGGATGAGAAGTTCAATACAAGAAGACTTGGAGAAAACTGTGCCTAGCTAAATCAGGATAACAGAAATGAGTGAAAATTATATATATGCAGTGGAAAGAAAATGGAAGTTAAAACACCACAAGGAAGAAAGTTATAGTTGAGAGTCAAAATGATAATTACATCTCCTGCATTTGCATTACCTCTCTGACCTACTCATCTGTACTTGGTAAGCCTGTTGGGGAATAATCGAGAGTTTCCTGTGCAAATGCAGTGTACATCATAAAGATCCTTTGTACATAATTCTGTCCAGTAGCTCTACTGGAATTAATTATACTCACTTTAAATACATATGTTCTTTGTGTTTCACTGTTGCAGTTATCACGCTTGGGTTATCGTGCCAGGGATAGCCCTCATTCGGCCCGAGTACCAGAGGCTTTGTATTTCTGCGTTGGTTGCTGTCGCTCCAGGACTGACGTCAGTAGTATAAAATCAGGCAGCCGACGTCATTACATCAGTCTATCTTGCTGAGGAGCCCGAAGCAGAAGCAGTTCACACGAGTGCCGGTCGGCTGCTACCTGAGTTTTCGTTTCCGAGTTGACATCTTCTAAAGCTAAGTACCCCGCTGAGGATCCTTTTTTCTTGCTCTAACCGATGTCAGAAAATATTAACAATTGTCTTGCCTGTGGAAAGCAAATACCACACCGAGACTTCCATTCTTACTGCGTCACCTGTTTAGGCCCAGACCATGATGTCCATCGCTGTCGCTTTTGTGCTTTGTTCAACACCAGAACTATACGTTATTGGGCTCTTATTGTAGCTAAATATTTTCGCTCTCAGTCCTTGTATTCCGATATGGCTTCGGTAAGCCATCCGACTACTGATCTTCCGAAAAAACATAAAGAAAAAGACAGATACAGACTGCACAGGTCCAGAACTACTGACGACGCTTCCGTTAAGCTAGTCGTCAGTTCTCTGGTCCTCAATGAGGTGCTTTTGCAGCCCCTGATGCCCGCTTCTGTGGATTCATAGGCCGCTACCGAGACCCGTTCGGAAACTCCTCAAACAAAAATATCTTCCTTTCCTGCTGTGTAGAAAATAAAGCATTACAAGAGCTTATGCATTCTGCAAGCCAAGTTACTAAGCATACCTTGCAATGTGGCTTTGATGCCATAGAAGCAACTTGCAGGGCAGCAGTCACTGGTTCTGTCCTTAGAAGGCATGCTTGGCTTAAGGAACAGACCTTGCCAGACCATGTCAAATCAAAATTGTTGGACCCACTATTGAACAAAGACAATTTGTTTGTCACCAAGGCAGAAGAGGTATTAAAAAGATGGAATAAAAAGCTAAATCTATGCAGACAGTTAAAGACTTTTTACAGGTCCAGCCTCTGAGGTTCAGTAGGCATTGCCCCTCCAAGCACTGGTCCTTTCTCGCCCCCTCCAGGCCAGCTCAGCCAAGACCCAGGGGAAGCAGACCCCCCCCCCCCAGACAGCAGTCCCAGGGAATGCAGAGATCTAAGTAATGGAGTTCCTCCTCTTCAAAAACGGAATGCTAAGCCATCCCCTTTTGGTAAGAGCTCACAATGACTTTACACCTCCACCCCTTACCTCTGCCCACTTGCTTGTGCCCCTAGGAGGAAAACTCTCCTTCTTTGCAAACAACTGGGCCTCTATTACCAACGAACGATGGGTCCTCAACATAGTGTCCCAGGGATACAAATTTTATTTCCACACTCTGCCAACCCCAAAAAGGTTCCCAGATCTTCCTCCAAACCAGTGGGCAGAGGCCAAAAAGCAAGTCCATTCCTACTCTCCATGAGGGCAATACAACATGTTCCTGCAGACCAGATAGTCCAAGGTTTCTATTCCAGACTCTTCCTGGTACCTAGAAAAGAGGGCACCTGGCGCCCAATTCTCAATCTATCCATTCTAAACACCTTTCTGGTGATACCAAAATTCAAAATGCTCACCCTCCAGTAGCTTCTTCCTGTACTTTCCAAAAATGCTTGGTTAGTCACCCTAGACCTAAAAGAGGCCTACCTACACATCCCAATCAGGAAATCTTGCAGGAAAAAGCTAAGTTTCAGGGCAGGATCTATGCACTTTCAGTTGTCTGTGCTTCCCTTTGGCTTATCTACTGCTCCCAGAGTTTTCACAAAATGCCTGGCTCCAGCCACTGCTTTTTGCAGACAAAGAAATATTCAAATTTACCTCTACTTAAGATGATTGTTTGATTCAGGCAGACAGTCAGGAAAAGCTGTTGCAGCACCTGACCTTTGTAAAGGACCTACTGACCTTCCTGGGGTATACTATCAACGAAAATAAATCAGAACTAGTCCCCACACACAAAATTGTATTCCTGGAAGCAAGCCTGGACACAGCATCCCAGATGGCATTCCTTGCTCCAGAAAAACAAGCCTACCTGACAGGCTACTTCTCTCAACTAGTCACCAGAACCCAGTTATCTGCAAGAAAAATCCTGCAAGCTCTAGTGTTCATGGCCTCCCGCATTCTACTCATTCCATATGCCAGACTGCATATGAGGAAACTACAATGGTACCTAAAAAGCCTTTGGTGTCAACGCTCTCAAGACCTGGAAACTATCATACCTGTTATGCCCTATCTAAGGAAAGATTTTCTTTGGTGGGCAGCAGCATGCAACCACAACAAGGGACGTCCCTTCTCACAACCCCATGCCGCCCAGACCCTCACCACAGATGCATCAGACTATGCCTGGGGTGCACACCTGGATGGCAGATGCATTCAGTGCCATTGGAGCCAAAATCAAATACATCTGCCCATCACCCAAAAAGAGGCGCTAGCTGCTCAGCATGCCCTGATAGCTTCCAGACCCCATACTCTCCCCCTGGGCCTCTAGTGATCAAAACAGACAAGACCACAGTGATGTGGTATATCAACAAGCAGGGAGGGACTCACTGTTATCCTCTCTGCAGGCTCACTATGACCCTTTGGCAGACGGCTTCAGCCATGCAAATACACCTGCTAGCACAATTCCTGCCAGGCACCCTAAACTCTCTGGCCGACAACTTAAGTAGAAACTTGCTAGACCCACACGAGTGGTAGCTAGACCACAAAACCTTCAAACTTGTAACCCAGAAATGGGGCACCTTGAAGGTGGACCTCTTTGCCTCCCACTCTAATCATCAGCTCAGCAAATTCTGCACCAGGGAACCTTACAGCAAGGCCTGGAAAGTGGATGCTCTAGCCTTCCAATGGGTAAACCTCTCGATCTATGCATTTCCCCCTCTACCTCTCATTTCAAGGGTACTGCTCAAAATAAGGGAGGAAAAACCAATGGCAAACTTGATTTCCCCAGACTGGCCTCGCCAGCACTGGTACCCACTGCTGCGCAGCCTGTCACCATGGCACCTACCTTAGATCCCAACACTCTTGACCCAGAAGAATGGAGAATTCATGCATCCACTATTGCAGACCCTGAACCTGGCAGCCTGGCTTATTCCCTGACCTCTCCTCCAACTGCTAGCCTAAGCAAACAAGTCATGGATGTTATACATGAGGCCAGACGCCGCAGCACTAGAAAATCCTATGCTGGCAAGTGGAAAAGATTTTGCACCTAGATCCAGGCTAAGGGAGCCGAAACAGCACAGTCCTCCCTACCTCTCATCTTACCTAGAAGACCTGCTACACAGGGGTCTATCCTTCGCTTCTATTAAAATTCATGCCTCTGCCATCTCTGCTCATTATAGCACAGAGCCACCTCTCTTCTCACATTCTCTCATCACACAGTTCCTAAGAGGGGCTAACAACTTAAGGCCACCCAGAAGAGCTCCTACTCCAGCTTGGGACCTTAACTTTGTGTTGGAAAAGCTCACCTTACCCCCCTTTGAGCCTGCAGCTTCAGCAGTGTTAAAATTCCTCTCTTGGAAAACAGCTTGCTTCTGGCCATCACTTCAGCTAGAAGAGTTTCAGAGCTACAAGCACTCCTGGCTTGTAGAGCCCTTCATCATTTTCCATGCTGACAGGATCTCCGTCAGGACTAACCCATCCTTAATGCCTAAAGTGGTGTCCAGTGTGGCTGTCCACCAGTCCATTCATTTGCCCACATTTTTCCCTAATCCACAAAACAAGGGGGAAAGGATTTTGCACTCTGTAGATGTGCACAGACAGCTCGGATTCTACCTGGATAGGACTAAATATGTTAGAAAAACTGACCAATTGCTAGTCAGCTTTGCAGCAGAGGCAGAGGGCAAGGCCATTTCCAAACAATATCCAAATGGATAGCACACTGCATCCATTTCTGCTACAAACAGCAGGGGAAACCGCTCCAAAAGGGGGTCAGGATGCATTCCACCAGGGCAACCTCCACCTCTGCAGCTTTTCTTAGAGGAGTCCCCACCAGGGACATCCTGAAGGCTGCAACATGGGCTTCTGTTCATACTTTCACCAAGCATTACCACCTGCCTATCTTCTCCAAATTCAGGGCAGGCTTTGTCACCGCAGTCTTGCAGGGATCCTAGCCAGCCCCCAGTCTTCTTGACTGCCTCCACCCTTTTCTTCAACTTTGGGAATCAACCCAAGTGTGATGACTGCAACAATGTACACTTACCATAAATGTAGATGTTCGAGTGTATTCACTGTTGCAGTCCTGTTTTCCCATCCTCCATCCCCCATATGTCCCTCTCTCTCTCTCTCTGTCTCTTCCTCTCTCCTTACAGGGAATTTTTGTTATTTACTTATTACTGGTGGTGTTCCACCATAACCTAGCTCCCTATTTGGTGGCTCCTGACAGTTGGGGCAAGAAAAAATGATGTAGTGGCGTCGGCTGCCTGATTTTATACCACTGACAACCTAACGTCAGTCCTGGAGTGACAGCAACCGACACAGAAATGCTAAGCCTCTGGTATTCGGGCCAACTGAGGGCTACCCCTGGCAGGATAACCTAAGTGTGATAACTGCAACAGTGAATACACTCAAACATCTACATTTATGGTAAGTGTACACAATTGTACTTTTTTAACACTCATTCTTATAGTATAACTAGCATTCTTTAGAAACTGGTTTCAACTTTATATTCTCCTGTTCCCTTTCTATCTTGTTTTTTGCTCAATAGTTAAATGCAATAAAAATGTACAGGCTACCATCAGTAAGTGCCACAGATTTATGTAGTTGTTTTATGATTCTATTTTATGTGGTGTGTGATGTTTCTGTTTTTATGACATTGATGTATTATTGAAACTCTGGATCTTTTCTCCCCAAGCCTCCACTGAAAAGGGATTCCATGCCGAATCAGACTTCCCCAGTAAATACATACAAATAAAATAAAGTAACATGAGAGAGTTTCTCTTTTCATGAAAATTAAAGGAGAAAGTTTGTCCAACAAAGCAGCCATGATGAGAAGTGCAAAGCAGAGAAGGTTTGTGTATATGTGATATGGCTGTTGGGTAGATTCAAAGAAAATGCCACATCAGTGCTTGCTATTGATGGAGGAAGACCAGTAAATTAATCCTCTGGATTTAGGTGTCTCCATGGTATAAAGAATGAAGCCTCAACTAAACCCATCAAACCCACACTTGAGTAGCAACGTGGGTCGTGGCGGAGGCAGTGAAAAGGCAATACCTGTTTGCCTGTTTGGGGGAGGTTAAGTGTCATAGGACACATCTCCTACTAATACATCCCAAATGGGGAGTAGACCTAATAGAGCTGTCAAGTCAAAGATGGGTGGATTTGTCTGTAGGTACTTCAGCACTTCTGAGTGAGTGAGTGATAGCCCCACATGACACTCATTGTGCTCCTACCCTTGGATCACTTAAACTGCAAGATTGGGAGGTATTTGGATTACATAGTAAAAATCTCCTTACCTGAAGGATGCTTTGGTGATGATTATACCATGATTGTTTTTTGAATAGAAAGGGAACACGTGAACAAGGGTATAAGTAATTTGCCAGATGGTCGGCAGACACAGTGAGTCAATAAAACAGTTCGAAAAAAATCACATGGGTAATGCAAGGGAAGTAAGTGCATTGATGAGTTCAGGTAAGGTAGTGCGTTGCAAAATGAATGGAGCGAAACTAGTGTCACTGCCATTATGGAGAAGAAATGCATTTTTAGTACAAAACAGTGAATAAAGTGTTTTATGTAGTTGCAAGTAGATACAAAGATCTAATTCTCACAAGAAGAAGAGGCGCCCACCATAGAAGTGAGAACAGCATAAGGAAAATGAAGTCAGGAATAGCAGCAGGCTCAAATGAGGTCACAGCAGATATGATAAAGATGCTGGGTGAAATAGGGGAGAATTGGCTCCTGAGGGTCCTTATAGCAGTACGGAGAGAAAGGTGAATCCCAGATGACTGGAGAATTAGCATACTTGTGGCAGTATACAAAAACAAAGTGGACTTTGACAACCATGGGCTGTACAGAGATATCAAATTCCTTTCACATTGCATGAAAGTTCTACAGAGTGTGATATGCAGAGCAGTAGAAAGTAAGATGGGAAACGAGTAGTTCAGATTAAGATTAGGATGCCACACAATTGACCCAATGTTTGCAGTGAGACAAATAGTTGATATGAAGCTAGAGATAAGGAAAGAGTCCAGCTGGGTATTCCTAGACTTGGAGAAAGCATATGATAAAGTCCCAAGCTAATTTGGGCAGTTCTGTGGTGGCTTGAAATCCCAAAAACAGTGATAGAATTAGTACAAGCTATGTGCAAGCACTCAATGACTCAAGTAAAACATTTTTCATTCTCTCAGAGGGGTTCCCAGTGGGTACTGGATGTGCATCAGGATTCAGCTCTGAGCCCACTGCTATTCATAATGGTGAATGGACTACATTAACAGACAGGTTGGAGGGAACTTATGAACAAAGTTACTGTATGCAGATGATGTGGCATCGCAGACAAACTCTTGAGCATGAACTTTAGCAAAGGATAGGGGAATGGAATGCAAAACTTTTAGGCACATGTGATGAAACTGAGTAGAGATAAGATAGCTGTAATAGCATCAAATGGGGGAATCGGAAGAAGTTGAGAATTGAGATAGAAGGGAAATAGTGGAACAGGTTAACAGTTTCAGGTATCTGGAAGGGTGGCTGAGAAGAAGGGATGTCTGAATGAAGAAGTCAAAGCTAGAATCAGAGGGGCTGTAGCCAACTGGCATAGAGTGCCAGGTGTAGTGTAGGACAGAAGAATGCCAAAGAAGCTGAAAAGTAAAGTGCACAAAACAGTGGTGTGACCACTACTACCATGTGGTACAGAAACCTAGACAGCAAAAGCATAGCAATTGAGGAAGCTAGAGGTGATGGAAATGAAGTGGTTGAAATGGGTGGCAAGATGCACACTGTAGGACAAAGAAATGAGGATATAAGAGCAGAAGCCAAAGTAGTTCCAGTTGCAGAAAAGATAAAAGAGAACAGATTACAGTGGGTCGGCCACATGTGCAGAAAAGTAGTAGACAATCTAGTGAAGACAATTTGGGGCAGACAGGAAGAAAGCAAGAGGAAATTAGGGTATCCAGCAAAGGGATAGATGGATTGTGTGAGAGAAGATCTGTGATAGGCATCCATCGAAGAAGGTAGGAGTGTAGCACTGAATCAAGAGAGATGGTGACAGTTGAGATGACACCCCAACCTCGTGTAGAAAATGGGAAAAAGGGGGTTGATTATGAACAATTCATCTGTCTTTACCTGCAATAGACAGAGGTCAACTATCAATACGGTTGTGTTTGCAATTGTATAAGATGTAATATGAAATAGTTTGTATGTAGCTTTGGAATTATTGATGAAAATATGAACAAACAAAATATTTGACACCTAGAGGTGTCAGTAGGACGTAACAGCAGATATACGTGGAGGCATCACTTGGCCATAATGAGTTAACTCACAAAAATCCAGTCTTCAGTACTCTCGTAGAATTTATCTTTTTACTGTCTGAAATTCAGTTCAGCTATGCATATTCTTTGTAATTTTGCCCAATCATTTAAGTACCTTAGAACATTGTTTTAGGTTTACTGTTCCAAAAATAAATACTCCACTAGATATTCGTATGGTGCTTATATTGTTTGTGACATTTAACATTCAACAGTCATCAACAGCAGGATGCTTTTGAAATCCATTTAAAATGAAAAAACATTCATCACTGTACACTAGAAATAGTAATAGTTCTGGAAGAGATTGCACTCTACAGGAACTTCACTGTGAGACCAGGCATTATTTTAAGGGAAAAGATCCCAGGCCAAAATGGCCAAGTTGAGATGATCATCAGCATCCCATACCTCTCAACTGTACAGATCTTAGCAGAATATCCAGATTTTTGTCTTTTATTTGTGAACTTTTCCTCATAAAAATTGTAGTTTTCTGGCAAATTGGGATTGAAGTCACTAAATAATGACAGACACAAGTTTCAGACTTTATATCCTTCAGAAAATGCATGGTAAGACAAAACTTGTTATTCTAGCAACTTTCTAAGTTTATAACAGTAATATTTAAAATATGTCCCAATTTTTCTGTCTTTGCCCCCCAATTGTTTGGCTTTGTCCAGATTTCTTGCATTAAGAAGTTGACAGGTATGCAGTATTTCCTTCCACCCACTCAAGACAGTTTGCACATGACATTGTTATGGGGGTTCAGGAGTTAATGGTGCTGACAAGGAAACTAGAGAACATCTCTTTCCTTTTTGTTACATTTAGGATTTATCCCCTTATCTTGTACTATCACAGCACAGTGACTAAGGAGAAATATGGAACTGTCACTGTGTAATACGCAAGCAGTAATGCCTGAAAGGGTGTGTGTTAATGTGTAATTAATGCCCACCCAGGGGTGTTGTGAGGCCCGAAGTGCAGGTGGAGGGCCTCTGGAAGGGCATTTTCTACATATAACACACACCCTGGAGGGCATTATTGCTCTTCGAGAATGGGCTGTCTGTAAAATTGTTGTGTTTTACTTGTGTATTTTTTTAAGTTCTATTTTAATTTTTTACTATATTTTTGATGTAAAATAGCTTCTCCATGTAATATTTCATACTTGCTGTAGTATATGTTAATGGTGTTGGTGAAAGCATTTTACGTCCAAAATATATTACAAAAGTAAAACAGTGCTTAAAAAAATACATACGCAAGTAAAAACACAACAATTTTACAGAGCTCCCATTCTCTAAAGACTGGCAGAGATTATTCTCGCTTCACTCTCTCTCACACATGCTACCTGGGGATCACTGGTTCACTTTCACACCCACAATATCTCTCACACACACCACGCGCACACACACACACACACACACAGTCTCTCTGTTTTCATGCACGCATTCACTCCACCATGCAGACAGAAACACACACACAATCGAGCGCTCTCACTCATATACATGCATATAGTCTCTCATACATGCTTTATTTTTTTATTTTATAGTCGCCAAACAGCAAAAGAGCTACTTGAGTGTAAAATAACAGCTCACTCGCTCTCATTTTCACTGACATGCATGCATACACTCGCACTCCTTTTTTTTTTTTTTTTTTACATTTTTCACTCGCTAAACAGAAGCACTGCTTAGCGAGTGGAAAATAATGGCAGCTGCTTAGTTTTCGGAGTCCATCCTCCACAGCTGCTTGACATGCTGCCATGAAGCAGCAGACTCATTTTTCCAGGGGCATTACTTGCACATTAATACCCTGCTGGAGAATGTTCATTCTCCAGTCAGGGTACTGATGTACAGTGAGCCCATTCTCTAAAGTTCCATATGCTGCTGTGCACATGGTTTCCTGAAAGTGGTAGCAGCAGAAGTTGAAATAAGAAAGTAACAGCCATTAGGGGGAATAGAATTCTTAGTAGAACTGTAAACAACTTGTATGGAAAGTGCTGGCGTTGTCTCTTTGATGGCTAGATTTTACTTGGTTTCTTTGGAAAACAGTGGCCGAATACAATTTTGTACTTAACTGTGGTATTCTATTTTGTTAACAGAAGAAAATGAAAAGGTAATTATCTGGGCATTTTTGTTTAAATTCTTACCAGGGTATTTGAGTCTTTTGATCTGTTAAAGTTTCTTTAAGGAGGTAATACAATTGAAAATGCTAGTGTGACATTTTTTCTAATTAAATTGTAGGTGGTGACAAACTGTACTTAATATTTGTAAATGTCACCATTGTATTACTTTTCTGATTTAACTAGGTTTACTAAATGTATCTGTAAAAACTGTTTAAACAGCAGATTTTATTACTATGTATATTTGATTTTTATGCCTTTAAAACATTTAAAAGCTTATAGTGCTTTTGTGAATTTAAATATATATATATATGTTGTAAACCATTCTGAAGTGAAACTTTCTAACGGGCATCAAGTTACAGTTATTCCTTTTAGTATGTCGCAGATTCTCTTATTGGAGTCTGAAGAGACAAACTGAAATGAAATACAGAAACGCTAGTGTTTTCATGTATAGTTGAAGTAAAGAACTTAACATTTTGATAAAAACAACATGGATGTCTCAAAAAGTATCAATGTGCTGATTGGTACTAGAAAGAGACAATGCACAAAAGCTTGGATTTAAAGAGATACTATGAGAATTGCAGATACAAACTCTCTATGTATCCTCTTTCTGAGTTTGAGTAAAACGAGTTTGACATTTTAAGAAAAATGCCATGTTTTGAATTTAGTAATAGAAGAGTACTTGATTCCATCAAGTTTATTGCTAAATCTGAAGAATAAAATTTGAGAATTTATGCAAAATGATGATGCAGTGAATGAAATGATGGTCTGTCCCTCCCCTTTTCCAAATTCGTGTCAGCTTGCATTGAATATCAACCTTTATGCAAGCTGCATTGCCCACTTTATCCACTTCAAGTCATGGTGGAACCAGAGCCTAAAGTTTTATACAGAGATTACAAAAAGATTGCTAGTTTGTCTGCAGCAATGAAAAAAAGCTCATTCCTTTGTTTATATATAAATGGACAGCATGGTCATGCAGAGGTTACATCTGCTGTTTGCGTAACTATTCAGTTTGGTTTCGTATGAGGTGCTTTCTGTGTGGAGTCTGCATGTGTTCTCTGTCCATAAGTTTTCACCAGGATCTTTGGTTTTCCCTTGCATCTTAAACACATGCAGGTAGATGAACTGGAGTTGATTTCAGTTTCTCCATGTGTGTGTGTGTGTGTGTGTGTATGTGTGTGTGTATGTGTGTATGTGTGTGTGTGTGTATGTGAGAGACAGGGGATACGTTTGTGTCCTATGATGGCTGGCATCCCATCTGTAATTGGTGTGTGTGTGTGTGTGTGTGTGTGTGTGTGTGTGTGTGTGTGTGTGTGTGTGTGTGTGTGTGTGTGTGTGTGTGTGTGTGTGCGTGAGAAGGGATACGTTTGTGTCCTGTGATGGACTGGCATCCCATCTCGAATTGATTTTTCTACAGTATGCCCATTACTTTCTGGGATAGGCTGTGGCTGTCTGAGCCCCTAATAGAAGAATGTGCCTATTTTTGTTTCCTTATTTATTTCTGCTAAATTATCCATATGGATACTTTAAAGGAGTAAATGGTATCAGGGACAGCCTACGCAGATAAGGTTTCAGACAAAAATTGCAGCTCTTCCTTTGTCACCAGTGTGCCTTTTTGGTGTGGAAGTTTGTACTTTTATTCAAGAATTAGGGGAAAAAAAGAAGTGATTGCAATCTGTTTTCTGTATCTATAGACTTCTGAGTGCTTCCTCAACCAAAGATAGAAGGTATTCATTTTCATAATAGATTTTTTCATAGAACTCATCTTTTCATTGGCCATTGGTTCTTTATTGACCTTACAACATAGGAATGGACAGTGTCCCATCAAGAAGGGTATCATTGGTGGAACCAGGCAGGGAAGGAGAGGAGTGAAAGGGGTATGACCTGCTCACCATTTGAGAGGTGTGGAGGATGGCAAGTACTAAAGGAGCAGATGGGAAAGTGCAGTTTCAGTGGTGGAGACTAGTCAAACAACTTATCATTGAAAGGAAGGGGTGGGGCTGGTTGCTGTCAACAGCCCTTGCAGAAATGAGGGGTGGCCAGCACAGTCAGCCCATTGCACTTCCCATTTCAGCTCCACAATCCAGATGTCCACAGGAAAACAAAGGGCTAAGTATAAAATCCCTCAAATCACCCCTGATTGCTGTCTAAATGATGGTCTGTCCTACTCAGTTCTTGCCTCAGTGATGGGAAACAAATGGGCTGATTGATTGGAAGGGGCCTGATGGTTGACAGGCAGTAGTGACAAAGTGTAAAAAATATGCAATTGGAATTATCCAGATAGTGAAATATATATACAGAAGAGCAATATGAACTCCATAGAGGAGCTGCATATTTCAGTGCATAAACTGAAAATGTGAACACACAGATTGATGCATCCTAAAAAATAGTACATGTAGAAGCTATCTGCACTTGTTAGCCCATTCATAGGTAGGTACTAGGTCATCGGCCCTGGGGCCTATATAAGCCTAGCTAAAAAAGTTTCCTAGCTTTCGCCACCCAAGAAAGTTATTTTCCTGTGCCCCTGTCTAGCATAGCCACAGAAGTGATCCCCAGGGTGTATTTCCTATTTCCCATCCAATTGTCGAGATATTTCTTAGAGGGCTAATGAGGAGCTTTGTTTGACATGAATGGGTAGTCTGTTCCAGGGCATGGGAAGTTTCTGGGACAGGAATCTATCGCTCCAGCATATTCTGTTTATTGTGGTGGCAAAGTTTAGGTCCCTGGAGCATGTGGCTCAGAGGGATTGGGGTTTCTTTAAGTGTAGCATGTCCAATAGATCTGGGTTTGACATGGCTTTGTATGTTAGGCAGAGGTTGCCTCTAAGTAGGCGATAAGCGATGGAGTAAAACTGGAGTTTTTGGAGATGGTCTGCGTATGGCATTTGTTTGAGGCTGGTAATCCTCTTAGTGAGGTGTTTCGGTGGCCTGTCTAGTTGTAGATGTTTTGTGAGGTACATGCCAAATGGGGCATTGTACTCTATAATAGGTCTGATGAGGGATGAGTAGAGAGGAACAGGAACAATGACCTCTTTTTTTTCTGGAGGTGAACCCCTTTGTGATGAGGTGTGCCACGTAGAAGGATTTCCTGACTACTGTGGCGATGTGATTATCAAAGGAGAGACTACTATCCACCTGTGTCCCAAGGTCTCTTATCACACTTTTGGTGTTTAGTAGGTTACCGCCTACGTGGTAGTTCATCAGTACATTGTTTTTTCTGAAGGGGATGACAATGCACTTCTTGGCATTGAGCTTGAGGCCATGACTTTGACACCAAGCATCAGTCTCAATGAGGCCCCTTTGTATAATGTCCACATCATTAGGCGATTCTGTTATGGCACCTAGTTTGCAGTAATCTGCGAACTTCATTACCCAAAGACCTGCTGTATTAGCCTGGACATCTGAGAAATAGATGCTAAACAGGAGAGGACCCAGGACTGAGCCCTGTGATACTCCACTTGTCACTGGTCTGAAGTTGGATTTGGAGTCTGTTGCTTTCACTGTGTGGGTTCTGTCAGTGAGCCAGTTGCCACCCATCTTGTGACATAGGGATTTATGCCCTGTCTAGTGACTTTATCTATAATTCCAGAGTGGGGGATGGTGCCAAAAGCCTTGGCGAGGTCAAAATAGGCTCTGTGCAGCACTTTACCCTCGTCCATGGCTCTGTTGACTGCTTCAAAGAAGTCAATTAGGTTTAGGAGACATGACCTACCTTTTACAAACCCAAACTGAGTGAGGTCCAGAGTTTGGAGGTTACCTATATCCTTGTTTATAAGCTCCAAGATGATACATTCCATGGCCTTGCAGATCAGGCATATGGGGGAGGTAGTTTCCGGGGTCTTTGGTGGCGCCCCATTTGTGGAGTGGGACAACCATCACTGTGCGCCATTCAGTAGGCGCAAAACCTGAAGTGAGGCTATGATTGAACATGGTACTTAGCTGGGGTGCCAGTTCGTTGTGTAGCTCGTGCAGAACACAGCCTGGGATGTTGTCAGGTCCCATGGATGCTGTGTTCTTGGCTTTGGAGAGTGCGGTCTTTACTTGTGAAGCCATGATTACAGGGGCTTTGCGTTCTTCTGGTATACTGATGGCCTCTTTGGGGGGTGAGGGAGGGTGAAATTTGCACTGAACCTGTCTGCCAGGATGTTGGCAATATCAGTTGGTTCTGTATATCTAGTGCCATTGTGCTGTAGCTCAGAGCAGATCTGAGTGTCACCATTGAGATTCTTGACATAGCTGTAGAATGCTTTGTGATTGTCTTTAGAATCAGTGGCGATTTTATTTTCATAACTAGCTTTGGAGGATTTAGCTTTGGAGGATTTTATGAGGTATCTCGGCTTCTTACTGAGGCTGACCAGGGAGTTCCTGCAATCAGGGGATTTTACTCTTTTTTTTTTTTTTTTTGCAACGGCTTCTTCCTTCTTTCCTTCTGTTGTAGAGTTTGTTTATGGCAGGGGACCACCAGATTGGCTTCCTTTTTTAGAGGATAACAACTTGGTTCATTTGGGGATGCCACGATCCATGCACTCATGTATGTGCTTATATGGTGCATTTGTATAGGATTCAGCAGTTGTACCTATATGTTCCATCTGTATGGGTGTCGTAAAGCTTGCCACTTCTGTCTTAAGAAGCATGAAGTTGGCTTTGGAGAAGTATTTTATGGTGGTTTCCTTAATGGGAGGTGGGGCGGAATATTGATATCTAGGGTGATTAGCTTGTGGTTGGATCTGACCAGCGAGAAGTTGACCTCTGGTGTGGAACATCGGTTGCCCTTATTGGTAATGACCAAGTCCAAGATATTGTTGCCCCTGGGGGGGGGGGGGTATAGACAAGCTGATCCAGGGAATTGGAATTTATGAATTCCAGAAAGCGTTGAACAAATAACTTAGTGCATGAGTAGTTTTCCCAGTTGATGGTGGTGTAGTTGAAATCACCCATTATTAGGGTATTGGGCTGTACCTTAATATTACCCAGTATATCAAGAAACATTGAGTGGACATCCTGGGGCATGGCGGGGGATCTGTAACAAGCTAAAACCTGGATTGCAGTCTTGCCCAGTGTTAGTTGCTCTTGGATAATTTCAGACGCATTATGTTGAGCAACTAGCCTGGAGGTGTGGATATCCTTAATGAATATGGACATGCCTCCTCCTTTAGTGTTTCATTCCAGGTTAGGTGGGCGAAAGGTGTAGTATGAGTTATAGCCTGGTAATGCAGGTGTGCTCTCTGGAGCCTTGAACCAGGTCTCCGTCACTGCACAGATGATGTTCTCCATTTTAAGGAGTGCCTCGAGTGAGTGCATTTTGAGATTTAGACTTCTAGCATTGAGTAGCATTACCCTCAGATTTTGCTTGCTTATACCTGCTGCGGTGGTGAGTTTGTCATTTGAATCTTGCCTAAAAAAGGGATTATAGGGGTGGCAAGAGCCTTAGCTGGTATCCGGAATCCCAGGGGTGACAGGTGCAGGCTATCTCTGGCAAAGCATCGTGGTCTGTTGATCATGTCATCCTAGACAGACACTGGATCCCCTTAGAATGACACCAGAAGCTTAGCCAATTGTTTGACACCAGAAGCTTAGCCAATTGTTGAAGTCAATCATTTTGTCCTTATATTGTGGTATCATTCTGGGCGAAGGCAGGATGCTACTCATGGCTAGAGTCATACCTGCCTGGGCTACATGATCCGAGAGCTCCTCCATGTCTGTTTTCATGTAGTCCCTAGAGGTACATCTCAGGTCATTCACACCAACATGGACAGTGACAGAGTCATATTTGTACTTGTAGAGTGACCTGAGAGCTTGGGTTATGTGGCGGATCCTGGCACCAGAGATGTAGCTGACAGTTACTCTCTCCTTGTTTAGCCTGGTGAGTGGGACATTAGTGCACCTGACTATAGAGTCACCTATGACTAGTGTGTTGGGTACATTTTGCCTTATGGGCTGAGGTTGAGTAGCACACTGATTTTGTGGGCTATGTGTCATTTCAGTAGTGTTGGGTGGTGGTGGTTGCTTGCATTTCAGCTTTGAAAGGATTCTGTTGTTTGGGCAGATTTTTACTGAGAGCCTCTGCAAATGTAGGTGTGTGTTTTGTATTACTATGTGTGGGTTTAGGTGGTGTAGGTTTTGATGGACTATGTGTTGAGTGTGATGTGCTGCAGGTGTTTACCTTTTCCTCTTGACTGTCTAGTACATCTTGGCTGGAGAGAGCTTGGCTTCCAGTTTGGCTATACAAGTGTATCTCACAGGTTGTAGTGTTGGGTGGTAAGAGGAGAGGGTTGTCAGTGTTCATGAGGCAATTGCTACATTACCCCAAGATGCCCAAATTCATCAGGTGGACAGAGGAAAATACATGGAGCTGACCCTTAGACATGCCTGGATAGGTGCTTATTAATTTAAGTACTGAAAACTGTTTTCCTCCTAACAAGTGAGGAAAGTTGAGTGCTTCAGTAATTTGTAGATGTAGTGCTTGCAATGAGTTTTGAACAAGTGCTGAGCACAAGGAAGCAGTTTTGAGTGCTAAAACTAGAAAACTGGCTAGTTCTAAGGTAAAATTAGAAGAGCAGACTTTCTGGCACCAGGAATAGTTTAACCTTAGTTAACCGGCACTGCGTGATGTGCAAAAACATGCAAACATGGATGTTCTTTGTGTTACACTGTTGCAATAATCACATTTGGGTTATCTGCTTCAGTAGCTCTCAGTCGGCCTGATTATCAAAGTCTTGGGTCCTGCATCGGTTGCTGTCTCATCTTCCGTGACGTCAGGTAGTCAGGGATATAAAGCATGCAGCCGACGCTATTACATCAGTCTTTCTTGCCGTGCCCGAATCAGAAGCAGTTTGCCGACTCCTGAAATTTTCATTTTCGAGTTTCAGAACCGAAGTCTTCAGCTAAAGCTAAGTACCCCGTTGGGGAAACTTTTTCTTGCTCTAAACCAATGTCAGTAAAAGTCAATAATTGTATTTCTTGTGGAAAGCAAATACCTCAAAGATTTTCATTCGTACTGTATTCCTTGCCTAGGCCCTAACCACGATGTACCTTGCTGTTGGTTTTGTGCCTTATTTAAACCACAAACTATTCGTTGTCGGTACATTTTTGCTTCTAAATATTTTGGTGCTCGGTTCAATTATCCAGATATGTCTTCGGTAAGCCACCCGACTACCGACATTCCGAAAAAACGCAAAGCTGAGGACAGACAGGCCGCTTAGGTCCAAAGCTGCCAATGACACTTCTCCTAAGCTAGTCGCCAGTTTGCTGGTACTCAGTGAGGTGCTTTCGCAGCCCCTGATACTCACTTCTTCAGATTCGCAGGCCTGTACTGAGACCCATTTGGAGTCCGGTATGCCACAAGATGCTTCAGTTGTGGAACCTGCGGATGTCTCTACCTTGGATGGGTCTGGAGCCGCTGTGCAGGCACCGGCTTCTGAGGGTGTATTCAGGCCTACTGACTTGCATATTAAACCAATGCCATCTTCTTCTTCTTCTAGGCCTAAAACTCGAACCATGCCTAGGAAACTGATGCCCAGACCACATGGTCAGGCCTCTTTGCCTAAAAAACAAATGATAAGAATGGCTGAAGACCTTATTACTTTAATCAAAGGGGAAGCCAACCTTCCCCCTCTAAGAGACCTAGGACTGAATTTGCTTATGATATTTCTGACCAGGATTCTGAAATTTCTGTCTCCTCTGATGACCAGGATTTACCCTTATCTACCTATGAGGATTCTGATGCAGAGGACTCTATTCCCTCTGCTTCACCCCCGGAGGATTTTTTTTTTGGTGAAACCTAGCATACTCTTAGGGAACATTTTCACTGGGAAAGCCAGGACTACTCTGATTCTAAAAAGAGGCTTAGAGATTTCTTACTCCTGCCCCAACACAGGCCTTTAGCTATCCCTCCTGTGCTGGACATTGCTGATGCCTTTTTGGAATCTAGCTTGGCCCCTGAGTCTTTACCTCCTGCTCCCAGAAAATCTGATGTATATTACAGGGTTCCTGATTCTCGTAAGTTCCTTTTTAAAAATCCTATTGCAGACCCTGAGACCATTTCACAGGGACCCAAGGGCATTAAGGTTACTACTGCCAAAAAATCCTACCCCCTCTGATAGAGATTCCAGGGCCCTGGATAGATGGGGTAAGAAGGTATACACCTCTGCAACCTTTGCCATCAGGGCCTTAAATCGCCAGTTTCATATGTTAAAGTATCAGCAGCATATTATTGGATTGCTTAAACAGAAAATTATGTTGATTCCTGATTGTGCTGAAAGTAAGGATTTACAGGATTTAATGCGTTCTGATGAACAGGTTGGAAAACATACTTTGCAATGTGGTTTTGATTCACTAGAGGTATCTTGCAGGGCTGCTGCCACCGGGCCTGTACTTAGAAGGCATGCTTGGCTTAAGGAGCAATCTTTGCCAGATCATATTAAAACTAAATTGCTGAATGCTCCCTTAAACCAGGACTGCCTTTTTGGTGACAAAGCAGAAGAAGTTCTTAAAAAGATGTAGGACACTGATTGCACCGGACTGACTGGTACTCCCTCTTGTGCAGTGTGTCCCAGCTGGCCCCATGGCACCTACTTCAGACCCCTACCCTGCTGTCTCAGGAGGAGAGCCAGATTCTGCACCCCCAGCTTCAAACCCTGAACCTGGCAGCCTGGCTAATTACCTAATCTCTCCATTACCATCCCTCAGTAAACAAGTGTTAGATGTCATTTTGGAGGTAAGGAGGCCTAGTACTGGAAAATTTTATGCTGAAAAATGGAAAAGATTCTGTGCCTGGAACCAAACTCAAGGGATGGCCACAACAGCGCCCAATTTACCTCAGATTCTTCAATATTTAACTGAGATGCTTCACAAGGGCCTTTCCTTTTCCTCAATCAAAATTCACACCTCAGCCATTTCAGCACAACAGGATCACCCAGTTCCTCAGAGGAGCCAGAAACTTAAGACCACCCAGGTGAGCCCCAACTCCTGCCCAGGACCTTAATTTTGTATTGGAAAAACTCACCCTTCCCCTTTTGAGCCAGCTGCAACTGCAGAGTTAAAAGTCCTTTCTTGGAAAACAGCTTTCTTTTTAGCAATCACTTCAGCAAGAAGAGTATCTGAATTACAGGCCCTTATGGCAGTGGAGCCTTTCATCATCTTTCATGCGGACAGGGTGTCCCTCAGGACCAATCCCTCTTTCATGCCCAAGGTGGTATCCAGTGTGGCTCTTAATCAGTCCATTCATTTGCCAACCTTCTTTTCTAATCCACAGAACAAAGGGGAATGGATACTGCATTCCTTAGATGTGCACAGACAACTTAGATATTACTTGGACAGGACTAAACTTCAAAGGAAATCTGAACAACTGCTGATGACATTTGCTGCAGGGGCAGAAGGAAAGGCTATTTCAAAGCAAACCATTTCTAAATGGGTAGGCCATTGCATTCATTTCTGCTATAAGCACCATGGAAAACCTATCCCACAGGGGATTAGACCCCATTCAACCAGGGCTGTATCTACCTCTACAGCCTTTCTCAGAGGTGTCCCTACCAGAGACATCCTAGAAGCTGCTACCTGGAGTTCTGTACATACTTTCACCAAGCATTACCATTTGCGAATTTTCTCTAAATCCAGAGCTGGCTTTGCCACTGCAGTCTTTGCAGGGCTATCTAAATTCCTCCTCCCATCCTTAGCTTTGGGAATCTACCCAAATGTGATGACTGCAACAGTGAAACACGAACATAGTACAGTTGTGTACACTTACCATAAATGTAGATGTTCGAGTGTATTCACTGTTGCAGTCATGGTTACCCTCCTTCCAGCCCCCTGACTTCCTTTGGCTATACCTCTATTGTCCTCTACTGTACTTAAAAGCTTTTTGGTGTATTTGCTTTTTTGTTGGAGGTGTAACCTTGTGTATATATGTATGTATATACATATAAATATAAATATATATATATATATATATATATATATATATATATATATTTCTCATTAACGGGGGCACCTGACATCTAGGGCAAGAAAAACTGATGTAATGGCGTTGGCTGCATGCTCTGTACCCCTGACTACCTGACGTCACGGAAGATGAGACAGCAACCGATGCACGACCCAAGACTTTGATAATCAGGCCAACTGAGGGCTACTACAAGCGGATAACCCAAATGTGATGGCTGCAACAGTGAATACACTCGAACATCTACATTTATGGTAAGTGTACACAACTGTACTGTTTTTAAACAGAAAGATGAAAGGGATAGAAATAGTCCAAAATGGCCAATAAAACTACACATTCTGAGCTGAAACCACTCCTCCAGTGACAGATAGGCTGTTCAGAGCTCACCACTCTCACTTATGAACAGAGAAGCTTCCTTCAATCATTGTAAGTTCTGAGCAATACAGAAACTACCCAGAAGTCAGCAAAATCTGAAAACCAGACTATTCTGGTTATAGAAAGGCGGGAAATGAGTAGAGAGAATTTTTTTTTTCAAAAATTAAAACAAATACAGTAAAACACTTTTAAAGCAGAAAAATGACTATCCCACTTGAGTGTGTAGCCCTTAACAGTTGAAAACATTTATAAATGATCAGACCAGTTTTATAAACTTTAAAACCACCACAGGAATGGGGGGGGGGGGCAGTTTCAGAACAGATGAGAAAACAGCAAACAATATCAGTAAATATATAAAATAATTCAGTCAGGCAAAAATTAAGACAATGCAGGACTCTGAAAAGTGCCAAGAAATATACCTATCAGTGATATATTTCCAGATTTGTTTGAGAAGCACTCCAGTCAGAACACAAGGGGATTGTAACAGTGATCAATAAACCCATCTGTTGAGGAACACACTGGAGAGAACATTAGATCAGTAGAAGTTGGAATAATCACTGCTGCAGTAGTCTAAGCTGTATAGGTTATATCCTGCTAAGAATATAACTGTCCAACTTCAAAGCTTCAGGAAGCCTTCTACACACACACACCCTTAGTCGTCTCAGCTTGAGCTGACTAAACTACAGGATTGAGTGTGAATGGCCCAAAGTCATTCAAAACTATATAGCCATACAGTATTTGCTACTGCCGTTCTGTTGATACATTTCAGATGCATGAAAGGGTATATAAGAAGGTAAGAAAAGGGGAAAGCAGCAAAAGGACATGCAGAAGGACAAACCTGTAAAATTGTGTAAGATGGGGGTAAAGTGGGACTTTGTTGTGTGCATACAGGACCCCTTTTTTCTTTATACAATGAAGGAAGTGGCAGGTGTGAAAGGAAGGGAGAGGTAGGTGTATGGGTAGAGGCATACAGACTTACAAACAATACAGATGGGTGAATGGGTACATATGAGGTGGGTGGGGATAAACAGAAAATAGATGGCGTTCGAGAGTACAGTTCAATGCAGAGAGCATGGCTAAGGGAATGGGCTGTATCAAGCAAGGGATACAGTGGGGTTCTAGCATTAGCTTGCTGTCTTTTGCCATGACCCAGAGCGAGGTTACTGAGGTCCATCGCCAGATGATGGATCAAGGTGGTGAAGATGGGACCACAGCCTCCACTGGTGATCCAGTGAGGCCTGGTGAGTGAGTAAATCAACTCTACACTCTAGGAGGTTCTCTACCCTGCCTGCTGGTGAATAGCAGAGACCCCACCTGTTTGGAGGGGCACACTCAACCTCATTACCCTCATTCTATTCCACTACAGATTCAGCTGGAGTGGACTGAGTTGGGTCTGCCTGCTTGAGTATCTGTATAATTCAGACCTTCACCTTCAAGTAGGAGACACTACAGGAAGTTAGCAATGTGTGAATATGTCCTGCCATTCAATTGCATATATTTAAAATACAGGACAGCATTATTTAGTAGAACTAACCCTGCCTGGCCTTTAAATCTCTTCATGTGAGAAGAGCTAGTAGAACTGTGACAGGTGTAATATTAAAAAAACAAGAACCAAGGAACCACAAACCAAGTAAACCAAAGGAAGACGAAGTCCAAGCCGACAAGAATTTATTGACAACAAAAACGAACCACCATTGACCTAGGTTTTGTCCAAACAATCGGACTTCTTCAAATTCTGAAGAAGTCCGATTGTTTGGACGAAACCTAGGTCAGTGGTGGTTCTTTTTTGTTGTCAATAAATTCTTAGGTTCATAGGTTCATACTAGGCTATCTGCCCTGGGGCAATTACAAGCCTAGCCCGATTTTGTTTGGCTTACGCCACCCCTTGATTTGAATATACTGTGCCCTTTTTAAGGTTTAGTTTTCTGTGCCTCTGTCTAATAGTGACACGGAAGTAATCCCCGGGACAAACCTACGATCCCCCATCCACTCATCAAGATTCTTCTTGAAGAGATTCAGTGAGGTGCTCTGCCTAACATGAATTGGAATTCTATTCCAGAGCGAAGGGAGCCTCTGGGTTATGAATCTGTCCCTCCAGCAAGTTCTATTTATTTCTGTGCTTGTCGGCTTGGACTGCATCTTCCTTTGATTAACAGGTGTAATATAAGATTGTATGACCAATTACATTTCCTAGTGTATGTTCCAATCACTGGCAAATGACTGTCCATTGTATTTACATTAATTTGCCTACACAGAAATATGGCCCTAATACACATGGATACACTCCATATACAGTGCAGTTACCCTGACATGGGGCAGCCTAACCCAACCACGTAAGAGGTCCCTGCAGTAACTACGATAAATGCAGTTGACAGTTTACAAGTACATGCTTACCAATGCCTTCAACCAACTTTAAAGCAACACATGCTACTGAACACACTTCTGGTATTTTAAATTAGACAAAGCCCTGCCATTATGAAGAGCAGTTTTCCACAGATAACTTAAAAAAGGTTTATTAGACAAAGACCTGCCATTATGAAGAAAATTTTCCCCACACACAACTTAAAAAATGTAGTCTACTTACAGTACCATTTCAAGGATTTTTGCCTAACCTCCCTCTCCCATGCATGGAGATACGCAGAGTTATGTCATCATTAGAATGCCTAGAGTTCCTTTGTCCTGGTTATGCACTTGGCTGATGCCAGCTCTTCAGCCAGGCCATACCAGGCATCAGCTGTATAAAATGGACCGGCATAGGGGCCCAGTAGCTATTTTCCAAAATGGGCATGAAGGTGATGAGTGTGATCCTGCTGTCCCTTATGCACAATGCAGACACACACTGTGTTTTATTTGCAGAGATAACCATTGCCTGCAAATATCTTCAGAACATGCATGCAACATGAGTTCTGACTATCAGGTAGTACAGCTTGCAGTTGTATAAAAACACAGCATATGCATTCATGTGGTCTCTTACATAAGTACATAGCCACAGAATGCCAGAGGCAACCTGAAATACCAGGCTGTGTTTCATTATACAGATGTGAGGCAGCAAAATAAAGTGAATCATAAGTATTAGTCATATACAGTGTCTTATTTAAAAAAATATGCCACTAGCCAGCTGCAAGTCATAGAAGGATAATGCCCTGATTATATTCCAGGCAACCTGAGTATGACTAGAAGTTTGACTGTTGGAACTTGCCAGGTGGAAGATGAATTATGTAGCTATACCTCCTTTCCTGTGTTTGGGGGGGGGGGGGTGCAGTGGGCACATCTTGCTTGTGAGTTCTGGTCCTGTTACCAGCACTAAAACAGGAGCTGAGCCAGTGTAGGTTGGCCAGCAAAGGGGTCGTATCACAACATAAGTAGGAACATAACCCCTGTGGTGCCATTGTACACCCATTGGATGATGTCGGCCCTGTACATCGGTGGAAGGTAGTGCTTAAAGGAGAAACCTCCAGCAAGTCTCACACTATTGTGTTTGGTCTCAGTCTGTGCACATAGTAGCTTGCACTCCCTACATGGGGAACTGGCCTCCAAATAAGGATCGCACCAGGGGACCCATTGTGGTTCAGAGAAACAAAAGGAAGGAACAGTGTAAGAGCTGACAGTAGAAGAGCTGCAAGAAGCCAAAAAACAAATATTCAAAAGCATCTTACAAATAAATGGAAAAAAGTAAAAGGATTGTGAGGCAAGAATAAAGGAGCCATAGGCATTCCCTAGTCTGGAAATACACATATGCCATTTTGTAGGAACAAATGAACTGGTTGTTTGAAAGTATTTGACACCATCAGGCAAGGTCCTGTGGAAGCAAATACGTAAGTTCTCCTAGCAGCACCTATGATTAATCAGCAAATGTGCTAAACTGTCATGGAGGTGCAAATTTCAGTTTCTCAGTCTATCATGGAGCTGAGTGCTGTGCTGTATGATATTCAGGAAGGTGCCAGTCAGCACTGCCATCTGGTCTGGGAGGACAATGAAGTCTTTTACCATTTCTACCATGATGAGGAAGATTACAAGTTCTGCCACTGCTGTCTAGACTGTCATTGTTTTCAAGGTCTGGGTAGGGTACATACCCTGGGTAACCACATAGGAGGACCATCACATACTTCATAGTCTTCATTTATGTCAGTATACAACAGTCTTCCCCTTTTTTATGGGCAGTGACTACACCCAGCCTCTACTGACAGGACATCTAACCACTAGACTCCATACAGGTCATGGTCATGCAGTTGCACAACATCTTTGGTACAGAAGGCTTCAAGTCCTAATGCAGCAGGTCAGCAGAGTGGCACCAAGTTGTGGTCACATAGTTCCACCCCACCTACATCACAGAAGTAGCTGTGATGTGGAGTAGCCATCACCTCAAGAACCCTTCCTCCTCCCTCCTGTGACATGCCTTTCCCACCCTAATGTATAGATCATTGGGCCATTGTTTCTCTAGCCCACTTGTGCATAACTGTCACATCCTCTGCCATCCATGGTGTATGTGGGTATGTCTGATGCACAGTGTTTTCTGACAATGCAATGACCAACATAGTGAGAAACTTACACTACATGCATCATGTTTGCAGCACTGCACTGTCAGTCTGTGCTTGTCAGGGCCTATAGTTCTTAATTTGGTGATTTCTAATTTACAATGTTTTGTACTATGTCTGTTGTGGTCTGGGTGGTTTTGCAACTTCCTCATAAGACTAGGGTGCTGCTGAGTCATTCCTGCTTGCTGTGAGTGTGCATTGCCTGACTGCATGACTATTATGGGGCTGCTCTGCCTATTTCCTTATCAGTATGTTCTGTAACATGCAACATGCTAGGAACATCCTGCAGGTCATACTGGAATGCTCCACAGACATATCATGGCACTGAAAATGGCTATAAGCAAGGCAAATGCACTCAACAATGCTACAGCTTTGTCTGTGAAAGGTGTAGTACAGTTCAGTCATGCATTCTGATTTCACATGTGTGTCATTAGCCAGGGCTGTAGCAACTATTTTCACTTGCAGCACAGTATGAGCAGGTTGGAGGGCTTTGCTTCAGTTGGAAAAAAATGTTGAAAAACCATAGACATTTGTAGTAGCCACAGTGCTTGCACTAGCTAAATAGATGGCTCTGTGGAATGTCACCGTGCAGGAAGCAGTGACATAGCTGACATGTGACATGTACGTGAATCATGCAGACTGCCTGAGTGCTGTGTGGACACACTGGTTATTATTCTAAGTGCAACACTCAGTACCTGGTAGTCCACAAAATGGTAGCCCTTCCTGCTCCTAAGCATTTACAACTGTGGGCCAGTTAGGTTCCTTATTGCTAGTTATGTGTTGACTGTGGCACCCAGCAACAGGAAGGTAGCCAGTGTCAAAGAAGGCAACTAGTAGTAGCACTCTCCTGTTGTGTGCTGGGAAACCATGCATGCTTATCCATATCTAGAAGCATTATGTTGAGCTTGAATATTGTAAAGATGGAGATCTATGAAATACATATGTCCCAAGTTCTGACAGATTCCTTTAGTTAGAATAGAATACTCTGTAGATCTATACATACCTTGATCTCCAGAATTATGAGAAGGCAATGCTTTCATATAGATTATGTGCATGAGTGACATGTCAACTTAGGCCTATAAAATATTCACTGATTGATAATCTGTTTGGCAAAAGACTTCAAAAATGGTGGATGACAGAACAGCATTCTGATTAGAGCTCTTCCTGTATGAAAACCAAGAATTTGTTTAAAAAGCAAGTTAAATTATTTTTTTGTAAAATTTGTTTATTGGCTAGTAATTACACTGCCTGGATGTTAGCAAAGTAGACATTTGGAAAAAACAAGGAAAATTCCACTAGAAAAGAAAAAAAAATCTCTGACTTAGAAGATCTTCAGAGTTGCTCAGCAGAAAGCAATTCAAATGTAATTATTTATTTTAATTTACCAGGGCAGGGCACTGATCAGTAATGACCAATTTTTGGCCCAGCCCAGGAGATTAAACAGAAGCATAATAAAACCATACAATCTTCAGATATTATCAATGGGCACAGTAGGAGTAAAACAAGGGAACAAGCAATGTGACAAAAGATTAAATGCAGTAAATAATGTAACTACCTTGGTGAAGAAATAATATATGCAAATATTTAAAAATACCTACAGTAAGACAGAAGATCTTTAAGAATCACAAGTCTCAGTAGTTTGTTTAGCTTCCAAACTGAATGGAGGACATTGATACATATATTATTACATTTGTAGGAATTGATTGTTGACTTCAGCAAAAGGAAAGTAGTTAGGTGACATGAATAGAAAAATGGTATTTGCATTGGCTTTGTTTGGTTAAATAGGTTTTGATTTGGAGTTCTAAAATAACTTAGGCTAGTGACTTCTCTGATATAGCTGGGCCTTAATTGTTCAAATTTGGGAGATAGTAAGTTGAAGCTGTGGTTTGTACATTGTAGTTTAGCTGGGGTCTATGGAATAAGACAAGATTATGGTTGTGCTCTGAGAGTGGTGGGGTGTGATAGAGGGGGCTGAGTTTGGTTGTAAGAGGGATAAAGGTGTCTTCATTTAATAACTTGTAGGGGAAGAAACCTAATAGTAGTTAGCTCTTTGATTATCTGGGATCCATTTGGCTTATTTTACAGTACAAGGAAGTAGTGCTCTGTTCTTTTTTTATAAACATTTTATTAATTTTAAAAGAATAAACAGATAGTACCATTAAATTAACAAAGAAGTAGATAACTTAAAATTTTAAACAAAAAACAAAATTCATCAACCAATAACTATTTACAAAAGGTGCCTATTATATAAATAACAACTAATACATTTCTGATTAATGTCATTTCAACTATTCTTTAACAGTTCCTTAGTTTCATCCAAAAATTATATGTGGATGTAATTCTAGCAGTTCTTGATTTGTTAGTCATCAGATCCAAATGACATACCTCATTCATAATGTTGGAGAGAGAAGAATCACTTTTCCAGTTTCTTGTTATGACTTTTCTTCCTGTTAATAGAATGCTCTATAAAATTGAGTATTTTAGTTTCATAACACCACAGGTACAGGAACATTAAATAGAACCAATAATTTTATTAAAATGATTATCCAGAAATAGACTGTAAAAAGATATTCATTTCCTGCCATTAAGGTTTAAGCATTGATACAATCAAAAATGTGCTGCCAATCAGCTTTCAGATCTAGTTCACATCTCCAACAGACTGTTTCAGTCTTGGACATCAATTTAGTTCTGGGAGGAGTAAAAAAATCAATGAAGAAATTTCCAAGAGAAAACTTTCCATTTAAGAGAGCTAGTGGTCTGTTTAGAAGACATGTATCTTCCTCATATGAAGAATCATTATTTGTTTTTTTAAAATGAGATCAATAGCTATCTTTAATATATTCCTGTTTTTATATATTTTTGATAGAAGTCCTTTACCAAATCTTTCCTGCTGTACTAAAAGAGATAATAAATCAATTAATTTGGCAATAGAGCTTCTTGTTTTTGGTTGCATAAGATTGTCTATTTTCCATAAATTGTCTGCAATTTTGCACATGCAACTGCATGTCTTTAATCAAATTAAACTTATTTAATATATGATGGTAAGTAGCCAATGTACCTTTATCCATCAATTAAAACCAATATATTAAATTATTCCCTTGAAAAGTACTTACAAGCAGTGAGTTAAAAGTTGAAATACTGTTTTGAGTAAACACTTGGAAAAATAAGGAAAAAACATGCTTTGTACATCAGGTTTCTGTACATAAAATGTCTTAGGGTATTAATTGTAGTAGTAGTAGTATAAGATGAATTAATATTTAGATTTACATTATTAAATAACTAGTTTTTTTAATAACCAAAACAGTGAATTGTTTAAAAGTAAACAAGGATTTGGGACAATTTATTTGAGAACATAGGCTATATTGGAAATTGTTTCATTTAGCATGATTAGAATTGTTAGCCCAAATAGCAAATATTTTGATAATAGAGGATAGAAAATACAGTTCCAGATCTGGCAAACCAATACCCAACATCTTGTGTGATGGTTTAAAACTATTCTAGGTTTATTAGAGTGCCATATACATTTTAAAATTAAATAATTAAATTCTTTTGTATAACTTTTGGGGGAGGAAAACATAATTGAACACAATATAAAATGTATGGCAAGATAATCATTTTATTCAATAGCAGTCTCATCCATTTATTTGTTTCCATTTATTTGTAAGGTGTTTTATAGAGTTCAAACTATTTTAAAAATTAATGGATATCATTTTATTAATATTATCCATAATAGTTATACCTAAGTAATTTAACTTGTCTTGAATAATATACTTATTAAAGTTACTATCTATAGTATTAAAATTATAGTTTATTGGTAGGATTTTTGTTTTATTTTCATTAAAGAGAAGGCCAGATTTTTTCTGAAAGGATTCCGTGAGTGTGAAAAGTACAGATAATGAGTTATTACAATCTTTCAGGGTCAATAAAATAGCATCTGCAAATAATTAGATTATAGATGTTAAATTATTACCTAAATGAAGTGCTTTGGTATGTGGTAAAGATTTAATTAGATTAGCAAAAGGCTTAACGACCAAAGTAAAAAGTAAAGGAGAAAGAGAATGTAGAATGGTGTTTGTGCTGTGGCTTTAAGAAGCATTTCAAAGTTAGAGCATGTGCACATAAACAGAGAGTATGTGCAGGCAGCAGTGCCATTTTGAGAGAACAGCCAGAGTATTAACATGTACAAATGCAGAAGTCTATCTGCTTATAAGTTTAAGTTACTAAGCCTCAATCCTGATGTGTTTGTAAAGCTGCCTGACTTGAACCCACAACTGTTCATCTGTTTTATTCTGACTGAACGAGTGACATGATTCCAGAATGGGATCAAGAGTGAAACTTCTTCAAGCCATGAAGCCATGAGGTGCAGAGTTAATAGTCAACGTATATTGAGGAGGTTGAGTGATACAATACTCAAACAATCTAAAAGGCCAGAAACAAATTTCAGGTAATGAAAAAAACTTGCATAAATGATTTGTGATACGAAGCATTAGTAAAGCACAAAATACATTATTAATCAAATGCAAAGCACAAGACATATTAATCAAGTGGAAAAGCGCAAAATGCATTATTAATTAAGTGAAATGTTTGAAACCACGATATTTGATAAAGTTATTAAAAATATTTATGAGTGTGTTCAGAACTACTTCTGATTTGCATAATGAGTATTAAGTAAAACAGGCACACAAAAAGTATAACAAACATGATAAAAGCCAAATGAGCATAATAAGTACATGCGCATGCATATAAATAGAGGGCACGTGCAGGCTGCAGTACCATTTTGAGAGAACACCCAGAGTGTTAACATGTATGAGTGCAGTAGTCTGTTCACAAGTTTATTTAAGTTTAAGTTACTAAGCCTCAATCCTGATGTGTTTGTATATAATAAAGCTGCTTGAACTGAACCCATGACTGTTTGACTATTTTATCCTGACCGGATGAGCGACAGAGAACATCCTTGTTTAGTTCCTTTTCTAAGAATGTTAATTGATTTTAAAGTACAGGAACCTATCTTCCCATATACGTAAGAATTCTCATAAAGGAATTTAATAAGATGAATGAAATTACTAGAAAAGTTACTTTCTTCTAAAACCAAAGAGAGATTTCCGATTTACCGAATCAAAGGCTCTGTCAATGTCCAAACTTGTTAATGTTAACTTTTTGGTTGTATTATTTGCAAAATCAATTAAAGTTAATATCCTTTTAATATTATTGTAAGAATTCCTATTCAAAATGCAGCCAGTTTGATTGTCATTAATTAAGGATAAAAGAAATTGTTTTAGCCTATTAGCATGTATAGTCATAATAGTTTATATTCTATATTTAATAAAGAAATTGGACTTTAGGAAAAACATTTAACTGCATCCTTATCTGGTTTTAAAACTGGAGATATAATCATGTATCTCCAAGAAAGAGTGATACTTATTAGTTCTTTGGTTAAATTAAAAACTTTAAGTAGTGTGGCTAATGTATCATTTTGCAATAACTTGTAAAGTTTTGGAATAATGCCGTCATTGCCTGGTGCCTTATTTAGTTTTAATTTATTAATTTGGGCCTTTATTTCAGAAACTGAAGTAGGTTTATCAATTACTTTCATTTGATCATCAATTAATTTATTTTTAATATTATTTCTTAAGAATTTTTTAATTTCCTCCTGAGAATCCAAATCAGAATTGTTATTTAAAGTACTATAGTAAGAATTAAACTGAGCCAAATATCTTCCAGATTAGTAACCTTTCTCTTTTCATTTGAGGGGAAGATTTCTTTAATATGACTGGATTAATTGATTATCTTGGTTCTGTTTGCTATCCTGTGTACTGATTTAAATTAAGAGAAAAATTAACTAACTTAATTGTTTCTAGATTAATCCTAGCTTTATGATTTAGGATTTCAAAGTATTTATCATTCAACTCTCATCTCTTTTATATGTGTTGCATTTGTTTTTTGAGAATCTGGTTTTAAGTTGTCTATTTTATTTTGTAAGTCAGTTAATTCCTTATCCCATTGCTGTTTCTTAAAAGAATACCATGAAATTATTTTACCATATAGATGTGCTTTTAATGCATCCCAAATGTAGATCTCAGAGATATCATTAGTAAAATTAGTTTCAAGAAATGTTTGCACTTCCGTTTTGAAAAATTCCTTGCAATCTTTTAAAGTAGTTATGTAAGCAGGGGTATGTTTTATAGGAATATTATTGTTACTTTTAAAGAGAAGGTTAGAATTTGTAGCATTATGGTCAGAAAAATGGACAAGATATCACTTTTACCTTATCTAAGCTATTGATTAAATCATTTGAAATAAGAATTCTATCAATTCTAGCCTGGTATACATATCTGTGAGAGTAATGAGTAAACAAAAGTGAACGTGGATCTGAGAAAATCAAATATATCTATGATATTCATTAAAATCCATACATTTTAGTAATTCTTTAGCTGGTGCAGTAATTTTCCTTTTTTAATAGCATTAGTATATTCCTCTTTTAAAATGCAGTTAAAATCACCATCTAATGTAATGCTGCTCCTTGAAGTCTGAATAACCAGATCTAAATGTGTAACAGTCCTAATCCCTATCCCAGGAATCCTATATAAATTGATAAGGGTGTATTTTTTTTGTTAATTTCCAGTGTTATTGAAAAAATTAGTCCTTTATCATTCTTATAAGAACTAATGATCTTAGACACAGGTAAAGTATTTCTCCATAAAATGACTACTCTTTTTTCCTGATTATAATTAACACCATATATGATTTAGTATTAAGCCTAAGTTATTTTGTAATAAATGTGTCTCTTGAAGAAATACAATCTGAGCATTAAATAGTTTAAAAAAATGTTTAAATCCCCTATTTTATAATCATTATTTAAACCATTAATGTTCAAAGAAATGCATTTTATGTAAGACATAAGCAATATGTCATATCACAAAAAATGATGTCTACTACATAAAAGTTATACTTTAGAATTATTTTACAAACCAAGAACTGTATCATTAGCATAGCAAAATGCTTGAAATCCAGAATATTACATTTGTAAATAAAAATAATACTAATAGACACTCAGAAAGAGAATATAGGTTTCATTAATATTAGACATAATGTTAAACAACCATTCAAATGTTCCATGGAGTCTGAAACTCCTTGTTTGTACAGCATAACTGAGCAAAAAATCCTACCCTTCAAATGGGAAAAAATACACAAGAACATCCTATATGCTATTATTTGGTAATATTAAATAACAACATAGACAAAAAGAAAGGAAATAAAAACAGCCCTAACTCAAGTTTCTCCAAATAACAGAAGCTTAAAAGAACAGTAAGTTTCAGTCAGACATAACTACCAGTTTATAATAAAAATCTTGCATAGCATTTAATACTATAAAAATAAAATTATAACCCCCCCCCAAAAAAAAAACTAAATCAGAATAGTCAAGAGTACAATGCTAAAGAAATGCAAGATGCAAATAAGAACTTGAAATAAATATAAATATATAGTCATTCATAAAATAACCAAGTATATCTAAAGGTTAAATGATGACATCCCTCAAGAACAGCAGGATGATAGTTGAAGAATATGCTTTAAATAAAAAAAATGTCATTTATGTGGGACTGGAAATCACTTGTACTAGAATTTCTGCTTAAATAACACACAACAATTGAGCAGAAAGGATTAATATACATTATAAAGGACAACCTCCGGATTATGCCAGAAGTGATATGAAATTCAGAAACATATGAGCATTACTGCAACCCAGCAATTATCCAGCCAGAAATATCCATATAATTCTACAATGTTAATCATCAGTTATTTTCTGGCTTCATGGCACATCAAATCAAATTATCAACCTATAGAGCCACCTCTAACAAAATTCTCCTTGAAGCATGTAAATGTCCCAAATCTGTTACCATATAGTACAAATGCAGATTTTTAACATGTAAATATAAGCAAATATGTACATCCAAGAAGAACCCACAGATACTGGATGGGAAAAAACATCAATTGTGCATCACACTACCTCACCACTCATCCCCCATTGTGCATGTTCAGATATTGATATAATTGTATAGTGAGAAATCACACATTGCATAAATGGATTCCAATAATAATGACTATCTGTCAGCTTCATCCTCATTAAAGCTTTGCTAGGAATCAAGCGATAGCAATGCACCTCTGTAACAACTCTACTACAGATCTTGTTGCTTAATGTCAAATGAAGCACAACAAACGTTGGCCAAATGCCAGGCCTGCCAGTAGGGAGTGTATTACTGAGACAAGAAACCAAAAATCCTGCCCTATTCATCAGTGCCCAAGCCACACTTACCCATGATGTCTCCATGATACTAATATAGCTACATGTAGTCCAGTCAATCTCACTCTGGAAGGTGCTGAACAACCGACAAATTTGTTACTAAAAAATAAAAATGGTGAAACACACCATAGTAGCCAAAGCAGCACTTGAACCCCATCACCTCAACCTCCATCAGCAAAAAAAAAAAAAAAATGGAAGAGACTGTTCCATTCCCAAGCTCCCTAAGATTGGAATCAACCAAACACAAATTCCTTCCTCCGGGATACCTCCACAAATAAAGATCACAAAGCTAAGTCTTTGAAAAAGAACAAGATCATCCCACACCAGAATCAATTAACCCTGCCTCTTTCCAGTGACTGACACTCCGCTAAAACATCGCATGCACTTGGCAGGAAACTTCAAAAACAGTATCCTCATAGCTCACTAAATCACCATCTGAACTGTTTATGGAACTTGCACACCAACACAAAGAGCTACACTGAGAAACCTGACAATGCAAAAAGTCCACAAAGCACATCACACACACCAACTCCCCTCCTCTATCCAAACCAGGGGCAGCACTCAAAACAAATAAAGCCTAAACACAAGAACACACTCACCAAAATAGAAGTCACAACAGAAACCCACATCCAAATGACATACACTGAGCACAAGCTTTCACCCCCAGCACATCAACTCTCCCAAAGGTCTACAAAAGAAACAAAGACTCCTAACTTACAGTAAACCTGCAAGGTCATCCCAGCACTCACACCACAAATCTGGCCTCAGCAAACAAAATCCATCAACCCTATCCATCCAAACCATCCCAAAACAAAAACAAAACCAAGTTAAACTGTGACAAGACTGGCACTCCCCATTTCCAACCACAGACACACAAAGCCTTCAACAAACACCAAGTGCATGCCCAAGGAATAACAGAAAAGAAAAGAAAAGTCCAATAGACCACAAAGGCACAGACAGCACAAAAAGGAGCAATACACACAAAGTAGAAACAAATCAACACCACATTGTGCAACATAGGACCATTAATCAGAAGTAAAATATTAATAATCTGAGAAAAATATACTATTTAACTTTTAAAAGGAAAGCCCGGATCTTACAAATGCAAACATGCAAACTAACATTAGATATTGAAGAAGGACATGATGTGAGAATATTAATCACAAATGCACCTACTTACTTTTTAAATATAAATTAATTATTCTAGAAATAATGAAAATATTTTATCTGTCAGTAAATTACCATATGAAATTGCAATATGATTAATAAGTGAATAAGACATAAATAATTTACCTTACTGCAGGAAGAGATGGATTTCCCATTGTAATTTTGGGAAGAATATCACACAAATCTATAAGAATATAGAATTAAATGTATGGGAAGCTGAAAAAAGAAAGTGAAGGTAACTAAAAAAGTCATTTATCCTTTAGTTTCTTCTTTCTGTCATTAGTATTCCACCCTGATCTCTTGGCTTGTCTTTTAAGTTAAGAACCAGTCCAATCCATGTCTTCATTTTGTTCAAGAATGTTATTGACTTTTAAAAAGGAGACAGGTGCATCGAGATCTACAAAAATCTTTGCTTCTTCTGAAAGAAAAAACTTTAGTCTAGCAGGAAATAATAAATGGACTTTAATTTTTGTTCTTTAGTACTTTAATTAGGAGGAAAAACTTTTCATTTTGGAAATAACTCTAGAGGAATAGTCATTGTCAAATGAATAATCCTGTAATCAGTTCTGACAAGAGATTTAGCCCAGGCAGTTTTGAGAATTAATTCCTTGTCTTGTGAGGAGAAAAATCTGACAAATGTAGATCTTGAAGATGATTTAAAGTGTAGAAGACCAGCACTGATGTGCTCTGTCAATGCCAAAAGACATTGCCTCAAGTAAATCCAATACCTTAGGAAGCCATGATGTTAAAAATGTTGTCATATTGTTACCATCTATTTTCTCAGGAAGACCAAATATTCTGATATTATTTCTATGTGACCTATTTTCAAGGTCATCAACTTTATTAAGAAGAGATGCATTTTGTTTTAATAAGAATTCTATGTTGTGTTTATCTTCCATCAGTCGTCCTTCTACATCAATTAATGAGTCCTCTATACCAGAAATATGGGATTTTTTGTTGTAAAACTTCCTGTATTTAGTCAATTTACTTACTGCATTTTTCTTTGAAATTATCTAGTTTAGTGTCTGTTCTGTCCATCTTCAATGATAGTTCCTGGATATTATTGAGAAGAGACTGAAGTTAAGAATCCTGAGAGATGGTTGTAAGATGTCTCATTTCAAAGTTATTAACAGAGACAAAAAGGAGGATTCCATAGCCTATTGCTGCTCTGTGTTGCTCTAGGTAGTGATAGAGCTGGTTTGGCCAGAAGAGTAGTTAGCTAATCTCAGATTTTTTTAAAGATGAACTGTTTGGTTATTATGAAGATCATGAATGTTAAAGGATGAGGGAGCTGTTGCTAGTTTCACGTGAGTGATGAAAGGCATTGATCTTGTTTTGCTGCGGTTGAAGAGCATTTTTCCAAGTGTAGCCATGAGGAGATGTTTTGCAGGCCCTATTGAAGTTGGTTCTCTTGCTCAAAGTAAGAATGATTTGACCAAACATATTAGCATATCATAAGCCTACATGACTAATGGGTGGTTGTATAGGTCAAATGGAAGTTCATTAAACATTGAGATGAGTAAAGAGGCAAGAATTGGTCCTTGCGGTACTCCTTTACTAATGGTGAATCTGCTAAGTGGGACATGCCAATATTAACACTTGAAGTTCTGTTAGCACAGAAGTCACAGAACCAGGCTGTTGGAGTGTTACTTATTCTGCATCAGTCACATGACTGAGTAGAATGGAGTGGTCTACCAGAAAAAAAAAAAACATGAGTAAAGTTAATAAATATGGCATCTGTGACATGACTGTCTATGCGAAGCAGGATGTTGTCAAAGTCCACAAAGCAGTCATAATGCTATTTTAAGGATTAGAGGTAGTACTGATAAGATATAGTACTGCTGTAGATAGACAAACAAGAACTTTCCCTAAGGTTGGTAGGATAGAGATAGGATAAGCATAGCATGTTTTGGATCTTTGTTGGTTTGAAAGTGGTTTGACTGAGGCAGATTTCCATAGGTTAGTTTTATTTATTTATTTATTTATTTTTATTTACATTTGTTGACCGGGAGTGTCCGACTGGATGTAGGTCCATTTTCAGCGGAGGCCCGGGGAGAAAAGCTCCACAGTTAAAATAAACCGACATTAGTTACATTAGATTACATAGCGATTAACAATATAACATATAGTTAGGGAGTTGGTGGTGAGGCAGGGGTTGTAGATATGGTAAACAGGTGGAATAAGGTATTCTCTGCAGTGATATATGAACCATGATTCAATATTATCATCATGTATTGGTGCATCAAGATTGAAGCTGTAGTACAGGAGATGGCTTGCAATAATTCAAAGGAAAAAAAATTGAATTATTTTGAATGTGTTTAATTGATACACTAGGAGTATATAAAGTCAAATGACAAAAAAAACTTTAAAATTAGAAAATGCTTTAGGTAGCTGTACAGATAATTTGATAAACTGCAGAAACCAGAAACTGAAATGAGGGAAATACTGGCTGAATGTGAGGATTTTTTAACAATAGCATTAGGAAACAGAGCACACAAAAAATCTGTGATGTTCACCATTAGAATCACTGCTACTGTAGCCTTAACTATGTATGGGTTATAGCCCGCTAAGCATATAACAGCTGGACAGCTTCCACAGCTTAAGGACACCTTCCATGCACCTAAACCATTATTCAGCTCAAAATGAAAGTAGTTTGGGTGCCAATCCCTTCAAAGCTTTCAAGCCAAGAGAGAGAGAAAAATAAGAGTCCTCTCCTTGGCAAAAACATACAAAAATAAAGGGGCTGGAGGGATAAGAGTGGCTATTGAATTAGTGATCATTTGCAATATGTACTGTTATGGTATGCTCACTTACACAAATGTACTGTGTTCATTGTTGGGATCACTGCTGCAGTAGCCTTAGCTATATGGCCAGATTATCATAGCTTAAACTGACTTGAAGGAGGAAGGATAAGGGTCCAGAAACCACTAAAGGATGGTACTACCAAAGCCTGTCCTAGATATGGAGAAGGAATCTAGTTTATACTGCTTTATAAAAGTATACACAGAGGACCAAGTTGCTACTTCTAGAATACTTCTAGAATGCAACCCTTTCCAAAAGACCACAAATGAAATCTGCAGAATGAGCCTTCATTCTGCCTATACTTGACTTGTAGTGGTTGATAACTAACAAAAGGTAATAGCATGAGACAACCATTTGGAGACACCCCAAGGAAAAAAAAAAAAAAACAATCCAGTAAGGAGAAGTTAAACAAGACTTGCATGTTCTTTGTACTTCCAAAATGTCTGCATGCTGATGAACAGCTTAACGTCAATTCTCCCAGTGTGAAAACATTAACTAAGAAACAGCCAGTGATATTGTCAGTCTGAGTAAAATTCAGTTTCTGGCTAGCAAGTACACTGCATGGATGTCTGCAAAGAAGAAACTAAGTGAGCCCAAAAGAAATTCAACAAGAAAAGGTGAAGATAAAACATTGACTGAGAAGAATCCTGCAGCTGTTCAGCAAAAAGCAGTTCAAGCTTCAGGTTTTGGTGCAAGACATGACACAGTAATCTAGAGGAAAAAGTAAGTCAAATGTGTTCAGAGCTGATTAAAATAAATGAAATACTGAATGAGTATATCAATTCAAATAAAAGGCTGAGAAAAATGGAAGAAGCTTTAAACAGATATTCAGATGAGCTGATAAAACTGCAAAAATCAGATGTCTAAATGAAGAAAAGGCTGTCTGAGTATGAGACTGGTCAAAAACAGATATTTAAAAAGCAGTAGAATTAGAGGACAGAGCATATAGGGAAAATCTGAGATTTTCTGGTGTACCAGAGAAACTAGAAGGAGCAAACTGTATTCATTTTATGAAGGCACAAATAAGCAACATGACTGGTATTCCACACCAGGAACTCTGAATTGAAAGAGCACATCGTGTGTATGCTCCAAATCTGGTCATGAGAAAGTAGCCAAGACTTTTATTAGTAAATATGCAAACCTACCAGCAGAAAGAGTTGATCCTGACAAAATGGTGGCAAAGCAGCAACACATTAAAAGTTGGAGACAGTAAAGTGTGTAAAATGATTATTCTCTGTACACCAGGCAGAAGAGAAATTTATTCCAGTAATCAAGGACTGTCAAGAGGAAGGTGTGAGATTAAAGCTGCTGTATCCAGAATATTTTTTTCCTGTAGGATCAAAGTATTTTTTGATGCAAAACAGGCCAAAAGAGGCTATGGGGGTGTTCTGGCAGTGTGCTTGTTTTTTTTTTTTTTGTTTGAAATTTTTTCATTAAAACAAAATGTCTGTAAAATGTCACATAGGTTCCAGTGTTGATGCTAGGAAAAATGTATAAAGGATTAACCTGCCAAATATTAATGGGTGAATGTATCACAAAAGCTAGACATAAGACATTTAAAATGCTGCCATATATAACAACTGGGAATAATGACATTACCATAATGGTGACACTTTCCATATTATCTAGGAATGTGAATGGTCTCAAAGGTATAGACAAAAAGGAAAGAATACTTAATTATATTAAGAGATGGAGGTGCAGATGATGCTACAGTAGACACATTTGGAAAAAACTGAGCATGTGAATTTGATAAAGAAAGGATTTCAGGATGGGTATTCCACAAAATATCAGGGACAAAGGAAAAGAGAAGTATTTATATTAGTTACTAGGAGTTCCAGTAGTAATAGAAGTGGAAAAAACATAATAATGTCAGATTTGTGCTAGTATAAGCGGCTACTGACACGGGATGAGGATTATGCTGAAATGTATTTATATTCCATCTAAAACTGCTATTATGGAACTTTTAAATTTTTTGGGAGACATAATTAGCTTTCACTGGGAAATATTACTTATACATGAAGACTGGAATTTGATTTGCAACAATGAAGATGTATCAGATGGGCTATAAGAGAAAATATAAAAAGGAGAATGGATTTCTGAAGATTTATGAAAATATTTGGTATGAAAGACATGAATTCAGTAGTAGAAACTCTGAAAGAATTAATTTATTATTCCCTAAGGTATAATAACTGGGCTAGACTAGACAGAAATTATATTTTACAGCAACATGTGCATTTAATTAAAAAGTTTGACACATTCAATAACTGCTTCAGATCATCCATCAATAATTACTAAGATAAAAATGCAGGGTAATGAAGTAAAGATGAGACACTGGTGTTTCCCCACCTACTTACTAAAAAGAGATGGATTTAAGAAATGGATAGTGGAAATTATTCATAATTTATTAAGGAAGATAGAATACTCCAGAAGTTCTAGCTAGTGAATGGGATAAAATAAAAGTGGAGTTTAAAAATAACATAGAAATAAAAGAAAAAGATCTGGTTAAGAAGTAATCAGAATTACTTAGACAGGCTGATAGAGGTTAAAGCATTACAAAATAAGAGGAATCTCACAGAACAAGAACAAACACAACTGCAGAGTACTAAAGAGAAAAGTAAGAGAGTACCTGAATAATATGAATGAATTTAGAAAGACTGCTGTTAAGGAACTATTTTTATATTAATGCCAGAGCACAAAAACTTTCTGCACAACAATGCATGCAACAGAAAATAGAAAGGTTTATTGTCAAACTTAGGGAGCCTATAACAAGAAAAATAACCACAGATCCTGTAGAGGTATTAACAATATTTCAGAAATTGTATGAAAACTTGTAAAAAGCAAAGAAGTAGGGAAATTAAGGAAAAGCAAAAATGGAAATATTTATGGAAGACTTGAATATGCCAAGGTTAGAGGTAGATCAGGCTTAACTAACAGTTAAGCTAGGAAGAAATGCGATAAAAATGGGGATGCATAACTAATCTGCCAGAAAGTCTTCAGGAATATATAATATTATAAGACGCTGTCTGGTTCGACTCTCAGCGTGTCTTCTGCGTGGAGACATGCATGAATGGGTGTACCTTTGTTGAAGGTTGTGCATCAGGGCTGGCAACTTGGTACATAAAAATCAACTGCCAATCATTAGCGGATCGGAGTTCCGCTGTGACGACCCCTAATCGGGAAAAGTCAAAAGTCACAACATGGTCGAAGTTTGGAAGCCAAGAGAGAAGAAAGTGATAAAGATCTGGAAGGTTTGTTTAATAGTATTTTAAAAAGATAGGAGGCACCAACATCCTGGAAAAATGCTGTGGTGGTTGTAATACATAAAGATGGTAAACACTCATCTGATTCAGCTTCATACAGGCCAATTTCAATTTTAAACCATGATTATAAAGTGTTCCTGTCAATAATGGCTAAATGAATTTCAAAAGTGATCCAAAAGTTGCTATGGAACAATGGGGTTTTGTGGAAGGTAGGCAAACATTTCAAAACATTAATAGAACAGTGGTGAGCCAGAGGGAAGTAGAATGTAAGAAAGTACTGCTATTTTTGGTGGATCTCGATGCAGAGAAAACATTCAACAGGGTATGCTAGAAATTTGTGAATAGGGCAATGGAAGCTTTGCATTTCCTGATACAATTATACGATTAATTAGGAGGATATATGAGGAATCTGAGGTAAAACTCAAAGTAGGAGGATTTTTCTCTGATAAGTTTTGTCTGAACTGAGGAACTAGGCAGGAGATGTCCTCTTTCACCATTGTTAATGTTATATTTAGAACCATTGCCAAAGAAAATTAATTAGCAATTCAAGGATATAACTGGCGTGGTGTTCAAGAAGACTTGGCTTTATTTGCAGATGATACCATTTCATACCTGATGGAACCAGAAAAGGACATCTCAAAGTTTGTGGAATATTTTGAGACAGTTCCAGATTTTTTCAGGATATAAAATGAATGAAAATAAAATAAAGGCTATAACTATAAACTATGTACCCACATATGCATTTGTTTAGCAATGCCCATATTGATGGGGACATGATAAAATGAATTATTTAGGAGTCTGGATTAAAAAGCATTATGTTATGGCAGCTAAAGATATGTGGGAAGTGACTAAATAAGAACTGAGAAACTGGAAACTCCTGCCTAAGTATATGGATAGCAAGATATAAGCAGTAAAAATGTTTTTATTCCCTTTAGTTTTATACAGAGTTCAGGCATGTGTTTATCAACCAGAGAAGAAATTGTGGATAGTAATTAATAAAGAGTTAACAGACTGTATTTGGGAGGATAAGAAGGCAAGAATCAAGTGGATATGTTGACCCTCCCAACAGAACAAGGAGGTTTAGGATTATCTGATTTGAAGAGATATTTTAGAGCTACACAGTTAAGGCTCTTGCACATAACACAAGCAGAAAGCTACAATTCAAAGTGGTAAGAGGTGATGATGAAGCAAGGGGGTAATTCAAGAAATAACGAAAGAATGGGGTTTTGGATGCAGATCCTTAAGGAGAATAGCAAATCATACATAAAGTAGCAGAAAGTGTAGTAAGTACAAAACCAACACAGGAATGGAGAATGGAGATTCTGCCAATAGGGGTGACTGCAATTAGGAGTACAGAAAATAGGAAAAGAAGGTAGGAATTTGCTAGAGGAAGCTGGTAAATGAACCAAGGTATTGGGGACAGATAATTAGAGAGGAAAAGTTAATAGATTGGGAAGAGGCCAATGAGACATTTGGAGTGATTGCCTTCCCTATCAGAGATGTATATCAGAGTACAGACAAAGAGAAAGGAATAGGGGATTCCTAAATGAAAGACCTGCACTGACTGAGTTTTATAAATTTCAATCTAGAACAGAAGCTGCTGTTAAAAAGAGATAATTATTAGGGCATATAAAATATTGCACTATTACTATAGGAATCAATCAGAAGAGGTCATAAAAGATTGGGAAAGAGACTAGATATGAAAAACAATGGGAGGATGTATGTATGGCTCCCAAATATGCAACAAAATCTAGCAGATTTAGGATTTTTGCTTGGAACTATTTGCATAGATACTTGTATACCCCAAGCAGACTCCAAATACATTTTCCTCAGGTAGATGGGTAAAGTTAAAGGTGTGATGAGGAAGAAAGAGGTAACTGGGAACCTATGTTTTGAGAGTGTAATGAATAGGAAGACTTTAAAATTTTCATACAGAGTATGCTGTTTGGAATTCTGGGTGAGGAAATGAGTGTAACTAAGGAAATGATTTTTCTGAGCTGAGCTGGGAGACAGGCCTTAATAAGTTTAATTCTGGTGGCTGCCAAAAAAGCAATTACTAGAAAATAGAAATAAAAATCTAAACCAGCTGTACTTGAAGTAGTGAATATTGTAACAGAGAAAAAAGAACAGAAAGTTTGATCTTTAGAAAGAACAGGAGTAAATTACATCAAAAATGGAAATTATGGGAACAATACAGGCAGAAAAAAATGTTTTGGAGGAGGAATGAGATTTAACAGAAGGCAGGAATTGAATAATGTATGTAATATTGCCTAGAATATATACCAAAGTCTGTGATGTATACCATTTGCAAATGTGAACTTATTAATATACTTTGATTACTTTTATATAAATGTAAGTTTGTCTCTATCACACGTGATAATTCAGTAAAGGTGTTTAAAATAAATGCATTAATTAAATAACATCAAAGATGCAGAAAATGTATAGGGTGGAAGATCAGATATTAAGAGTGTTGCACAGATGGTGTCCCACATAAAAAAGATTATATAATGAGGGAAGGGAAAGAGACTCAAGAAGTTGGAGATGAATGACAGAAAATGCAAGCTTGAAACATATGTTCTGGGAGTGTACATGGGCAAAAAAGATCTGGACAAAGGCTCTAGAAATCTGGAACAGGATATATAGATAAGGGGCAAAACTCTTGGGAATTTCACACATGGTTATAGGTAATGAAGAGGAGGCTGACAGGGCAAAGAAAGTAAGACTAATGGCAACAGAGATGAAGAGTGTAATAGCCAGAAATTGGGAAACATGGGGGAAGTGTCAGAAAGTGGAGTCAGCCAGATTTCTAGACACTGTAAGGTGAAGTATAAGGCAGAAGAAAATGAGACGGGTGAGATGACAACAAAAGGAAGACTGGAAGGAGGTGATGCATTTGTACCAGTCAAAAGGGGAAAGGTGGGTAGAAAGTAACTAGAATAGTAATGAAAATATGCAAACCACTGCTGTAAAATAAAAACAAATTTGCACCATGCATGAAGGTTGCACAATATGCAATTGTAAATGGATATGGAAAATAAAGTTTATGCATACCTCTCAACCTCTTAGTGTAAGAAATCTAGACAAAGCCTAAAATAATGGGGATACAATGGAACAAAAATGAGGATAGATTTTAAATATTTTAACTTAGAAAAATAGGATTTGTGTTAGCATGCATTTTCTGAAGAATAAGTAGTCGGAAACTCATATATGTCATTATTTAGTAACTTCAGTTCTCTGTGACTTGCCAGAAAACCACAAATTTTATGAGAAATAGACCAAAACTACGAGGCTAAAGCTGGACAGTTGAGAGGTATATTGAAAAACACACACACACGTACATGTGTGCGCGCACACACACACACACACACACACACACACACACACACACACACACACACACACACACACACACACACACACACACACACACACACACCTACCTTCTCTCTGCTCTCACATAGCAACACACATACATACACATTCTCTCTCGCACATCAACACACACACACACATTCTTTCTCATACAGAGCGAAACCACTAGTTTAAATTATATACATACACATACAAACTTTATATCTTATATGAACAGAACGGCTAGTTTACATTACAAACAGACATATACACATACACACTCTCTCTCATACAGAAATGGAAAGGCTAGTTTAAATTATATACATTCACATACGCATACATATGTACACACACACTTTCTCTCTAGTTTAAATTACACTTTTACACATACACACAAACAGACACACACACACACACACACACACACACACACACACACACACACACACACACACACACACACACACACATACTTTCTCTGTTAGAGGCATGGCTAGTTTAAATTCCATGCGTAAGTGTGGAATGTGTTTACTTCCTACTTCTGTGGTGCCAACACACATATTGTTTTCCTTAAAGGAGAAGATGCTGCCATTGCAGTGTTTAGATTTTCTTTAAAAAAAAAGATATTATTAAAATGAATGCTTAAGCCCCCTGGCCAGAGTGGGACCCCCCAGCCAAGGGGTCCTAGGTGACTGTTTATGTTGCCTACTGCTGGATCCAGCTCTGCTCCCTGTGTATCTGAGTAGTTAGTGCCCCTTGTAAAAGGGAAGGGGCTGTAGGGTCATCAGCTTTGGGAGTAGCTCAGATAGCTGTGGTGGTTTCTAATGAGTTTACTTTCTCTCACTCCATTCCTCTCAGCCTCAGTGCTCTAGGTCCGTCAGGTCCCATAGATCTATTTTAGTGATGTTAGATCACAAAAAATATGTGGCAGGCTTTTCTGAGTGTGCAGTATATGTGGTGTCTTGCCTCATCCTCTGCTAATATTGAGTGAGCAGAATTTCTTCATTCTCTGTTTTTCCTGTTACTTGGCCAAGGTTCTCCTTACTAGGCCCTGATGAGACTTTTGATTGATCATCTTTTGTTGGAGTTGATATCAATGGAGCTGTCAGGATCAGTTGTGCCTTCAGCTTCTGGCTTGCAGCTCCCAGCCTCAAGTTAACCAATGTCCAGTGTATCATCAACACAGATTCCTGATATTGACATCAGTAGCACTGGGAGATCTTTCAATGTTAGGTCCTGTGGTTGACATTTCAGAGTCAAGGTCAATCATGATCATGTAGGAATTACCATTCTACCCTGGTCTTGACCCCATTGGATGCCCAGCTTTGATGACCTCTGTGTCAACTTGTGCTGTTAAGTTCATTGGCCATAGTGGCTGATATTAAACCTTTTGGTTTGGGAATGGGGTGAATCCCCTTTGTCTTGGCTTTGGTACTTTCTAATTTTTACATCTGTCACTTGGTATTTATATTCTCAACTCTTGCATGATGCCACTTCCCACCCCTATGCCTGCAGTTCAGTATCCTTGCAAGCACTTCCCCTGACAATGACACCCATCTTTCTCACATTCCTGTCACCACATATGTTTGATATTTCTGCTATCCTCCCCCTTTTGTGTAGGACATAGGGACCAGAAGGCATTGGTCATATGTTGTTATTCTGTTTGAACAACCTCGCGGTCCTCATTAGGGTTGCCACCCCTCCTTTTTTGCCAGACTATCCGGAAATCAAACTGATTCTCTGGTAGTCCAGAAAACACTGTACAAACTCTGGTAGTCTGTTTCAAAAAGGAAACAAACTATCGGAGTTTGTAAATCGGCTGATTTACTATGCTTTTTTTCAGAAAAGCATAGTAAATCAGCTGAAAGCAGGCAGCAGGAATGGAAAAAGAGGGCGGTCCCTGCCAGGTGATGTCATCATGATGTCACAAAATGGGCAGAATGTGGGTGGGATATGGGATGGGATGGGTGGGGTTACTGGTGATGTGAGGGGTGTGGCTTTACTCCTGTTTTAGCCACAATGAAAGGTGGCAACCCTAGTCCTCATCTTCATAATTCCTTCCAAGGTCAAGAGGGAAGGTGTAGTTGCACAAGAAAGCACATAGTCTCTCTAATTGAGTCTTCTACCCGATACATAAGTAAGACAAGGGTGGAAGTTCCCTCCATCCAAACCAGGTGACTCCTTGTTTGGGAGAGTCAGTGAAATGATATGTTTAAGGGTGGGATGGACAAAGAAACACCTTCCTTACCTGAATGCATCCTATAGAGAAGGCCTTTTGGTCCCCCCTCAATCTTTGTCTTTGGTAGTTCCTAAGATGGTACGATCATGACCCAAGCTGCATGAAGGAATCAGAAACTTCTTTCACAGCTGGCGAACCAATAGCAGCTTTATTGACACATACAATAGATGAACACACACCGGTTTAGTGCTTTCTTCCCTACTGAAGGGACTTCAGAACAATTCCTTGCTCATAACCCAGTCCTTTTAAAAGAAGCCACACCCAATTAAATAATTGAATAATGACTAATTAATAATTAAAAATTATTATAAAAAATTCCCCATAAATGTATATTAAACACACTACATACATAATGAGACCATAAAATAAAAAATTAGTACATTAAAGCTATAATGCCTTAAACATAACTCATGCCATTTTCCCAAAATATGCATGCAATATTAATATTTTCATTAATACCATGGGATTAGGTGGCATTTAGCCTTAATTGCCATCTTAGCTCACAGATGTCCAAATGCACATCAAGCACTCTCACCTGGGCATCCTTAATTAACTGTTGCAAAACTAAAAATTTAAATATGTGGTCCTTATATTCAAAAATGTGCCTACTTAATGCGTTGGTCATTTTACAGTTACTAATATCCAAACGATGTTGAATATAAGGACCACATATTTAAATATTTAGTTTTGCAACAGTTAATTGAGTCACCCAACCCCTGGTATTAATGAAAATATTAATACTGCATGCATATTGAAATTGAAGCATATTTTGGGATAATGGCATGAGTTATGTTTAAGGCATTATAGTTTTAATGTACAAATTTTTTATTGTATGTTTTCATGATGTATGTAATGTATTTAATATATATTTTAGGGGAATTTTTTATAATAGTTTTTAATTATTAATTAGTCATTATTCAATTATTTAATTGGGTGTGGCTTCTTTTAAAATGACTGGGTTATGAGCAAGGAATTGTTTCTGAAGAAGGCCCTTCAGTAGGGAAGAAAGCACTAAACCGGTGTGTGTTCATCTATTGTATGTGCCAATAAAGCTGCTATTGGTTCCAACAAGCTTGTGGAAGAAGTTTTTGATTGAGTTAGTGGTTTTGTGGAATGTTGGTGGTTATTTGGTTATCTGCATGAAGGAATGTTGACGTGGCAGCTTCTGCCCCAAGAAAACAATAAAAGGATCTCTATGACTTCTAGGGTTAGGACTTGTTGGAAATAGAAGATCTGAGGTAAACTCCAAAGTCACTGTTGGCCTTTAAAGTAGGCTCCTACCCCTCAAAGCCTGGTTGTTTACTTGCTGAATAAGGAATTCTAAGCTCAGGACAGATTAACAAATCAATTTTACACATACTACTTTTTTGTTGGCAGTAAACTGCATGTCTCATACATTACATTTCAGAGGGATCTGTCTAATGAAACCAGCTGGAATTTGGATAGGTTATCAGATGGATAATTCAATAGAAATCTCAGATATCAGACTTTTTGAGTTTTTTCTACCTAACATGTGCTTGGCACACAATACCATTGATAATTCAGCAAGGATAGTAGGCATAGGTGTCACTATACTTTAAGATTCCTGACGTTGTCTCACAAATGTTATGATTATATTAATGCAAGTTTGTTAATGTCCTTTTGACAATCTTTTTTAAACACCATTATTGAATTATCACTTGTAACACAGACAAATTTACATTTATATAAAAGTAACCAAACTGTATTAATAAGTTAACATCTACAAACATTATGCTTCACATATATTGTTATATTATCATATAACCTAAGCAACATTACATACATTATTTAATTCATGCCCTTTTTTATCTAGACAAGAAACATCTTTATTAAACCATCACTTATGACATAGGCAATCATACATTTATATAAATGAAAACAAACCACACTGGCACAATCCTAGCTGCAAGCATTTTACATCACAAACCATACTGAAACACTCCCAGTTGCAAACATTATATACCACTTATATTCTACTCAGTCATTTTCAATCATTTAAGCACATTTAAGTCCTACTTTATTTTAAACCTCATTCCTCCCCTGTATGTATTTTTCCCATTTTTCCTATGAAGTTACCTCCTACCCTTTTCTAAAGATCTCAATTCCAGTTGTTTTATCTCTGTTACTATATTCACTACTTCTAGAATAGTTGGTTGAGATTTTGATTTCCATTTTCTAGCAACTGCTTTTTTGGCAGCCACCATAATTAGACACAGCAAGGCCCTTACCGTGTCTGGGCAGTTCCAATTCAGTATCATAGCTTAGAAAAATCATCTCACTCATTACACCAGTCTGCCCACACAGAATCTCTGACAGTGCATCCCACAGGGAAACCTTAAAGTCCACCAACTCACTGCACTCCTAGAAAATATTTTCCCAATTACCTCTTTCTTCCTTGTCACACCTCTATTTGCTGTCTACCTGTGAAAAAATTCTCCGAAGTCTACTTGGAATATAAAAGTATCTATGTAAACATTTCCAAGCAAAAATCCTAAATTTTCTAGATTTTGTTGCATATTTTGGAGGCATACATACATCCACCCATTGTTTCTTTGTGAATTGATTATCTAGTCTCTCTTCCCTATCCTTTATAACCTCCTCTGATTGCATCTTATAATTATCATGCAATATTTTATATGCTGTACTAATTATTCCTTTTTTAATCTCAGCTTCTGTTATAGATTCTACTAAAACTCTACTAGTGCTGGTCTTTCATTTCTCCATTTCTTTCTCTTTGCCTATACTTTGATATCAATCCTTGATAGGAAAGACAATCTCTAACCTGCAGTCCAAATAAATTCTTGGCGTCTTCCTATTCTATCATCTTTCCCTCTCTAGTTATTTGCTCCCAATACCTTGGTTCCTTTGCCAATTTTTTTCCAATAAATTTCAGCCTCCTCTTGCCAAATTATCTATATCTCTAATTGCAGTCATCCCTACTGGCAGAATCTCCTTTTTCCATTCCCATGTTAGCTTAGTTCTTAGAATAATTTCTCCTACTTTATGGATATACTATTCTGTATGATTACTTATTCTCATTAAAGGCCTGCATCCAAAATCCCAGTCTCTCCTTGTTTCTTGAGCTTCCCCACTGTTTCATCATCATCCCTTTCCACTTTCAGTTATAGTTTTCTGCTTATGTTATATATAGGAGGCTTACCTGTGTAGCTCTGAAGTACCCCTTCAAATTGATTAATCCTAATCCACTTTGTTTTTCTGGAAGAGTTAGCTTATCCCACTTAGGTTCATAGGTTCATACTATGCTATCTGCCCTAGGGCATTTATAAGCCTAGCCAGAGTGTGTTTGGCTTTCGCCACCCATTTTAAATTAATTTTGCTATGCCCTTTTTCGAGGTTGGTATACTGTGCCTCTGTCTAACAGTGACACAGAAGTGATACCCGGGGTAAACCTGCGATCTCCCATCCCACTCAAAATTCCTCTTGAAGAGAGTCAATGAGGGACTCTGCCTAACCTGGACTGGGATTTTATTCCAGAGTGAAGGGAGCCTCTGGGTTATGAATCTGTCCCTCCAGCATGTCCTATTTATTTCAGTGCTGAGGTTCAAGTCTCTCAAGCGCGTAGCTCGATAGGGTTTGGATTTTCTGAGGTGCAGCATGTCCATTAATTCTGGGTTGGACATGGCTTTATACGTCAGGGACAGATCGTCTCTGAGCAGGCGGTATGCCACTGAGTAGAGCTGGAGTTTCTTTAACCGGGCAGCATATGGCATCTGCTTGAGCCCTTTGATCCTCTTGGTGAGGTACTTTTGATGTCTTTCCAGTTGATTAGGTGGGGGCTATATAAAATGTTTTTCTAACCACTTTGGCCACGTGCTTGTCAAATGAGAGATTGCTATCAACTTGGGTCCCCAGGTCCCTAATTACTTCTTCTGTACTTAATGGATTACCACCTATGTGGTAATTTGTGGGCACTTTGTTTTTGCCAAAGGGGATGACTATACACTTTTTGGCATTTAGCTTGAGGCCATGGCTCTGGCACCAGTTGTCTGTTTCTATGAGGCCCTTTTGGAGGATGCTTGTGTCGGCTGGAGAGTTGATTATGGCGCCCAGTTTGCAGTCATCTGCGAACTTGGTCAGCCACAGTCCTTCTGTGTTGGCCTGTACCTCTGAGAAATATATACCGAACAAGAGAGGTCCCAGGACTGAGCCTTGTGGGACGTCACTTGTAACTGGTTTGGGGTCTGACATGGCTCCAGCAATTCTAACCATGTGGGTTCTGTCCTTGAGCCAGTTTTCAACCTATCTAGTGACATAGGGGTTTATATTTAAGCTGGTGAGCTTATCTATAATGCCCGAGTGGGGTACTGTATCGAAGGCTTTTGCGAGGTCCAGGTAGGCTGTGTGGACCACCTTCCCCTCGTCAATGGCCTTGGTGACTGTTTCAAAGAAATTGACCAGGTTTAAGAGGCAGGATCTGCCCTTAACAAAGCCAAACTGGGTAGGATCCAGTGTCTGTAGGTCCCCAATATCTTTATTTATGAGGTCCATGATGATCCTTTCCATAGCTTTGCAGACCAAGCTAGTCAGGCTTATGGGGCGATAGTTTCCAGGATCCGTTGAGGCACCACCTTTGTGGAGAGGGACCACTGTTGCTGTATGCCACTGTTTGGGTATATATCCTGTAGTAAGGCTGAGATTGAACAGTAGTTTTATGTTTGGGTTTAGCTCTTCTTGGAGTTCATGTAGGACGCAGCCCGGGACACCGTCTGGTCCCATTGATGCTGTGTTTTGACTTGCTGCCTTCCTTCCCAGATAAAGTCCTTCAGCTCTTTATTAATTGCTATTCGTAACTTCTCCTCTGGTTGATAAAATATGTCTGACCTGTGTATAAGACTAATGGCACTAAAAACATTTTAACTGTTTGTGTCTTATATCCATATCCACATAACAAAGCTTCCATTTTCTCAGTTTTTGTATTTTATTTTGTTTAGTCTCTTCCCACATATCCTTAGCTGATACACCAGAATCATTTTTAATCCATATTCCTAAATACATCATTTTATCATGTCTCCATAAATATTGGTATTGCTGAACCAAGTCATTTGAGGGTGCATAATTTACTGCTATTGCCTTTATTTTGGCTTCATTAAGTTTGTATCCAGAAAAGATCAGAAACTTTCTCAAAATGTTCCACAACACTGTAATCTCTCTTTCTAGTTTTGTCAGGTATAAAATAATTCCATATGCAAATACTGCCAGATTTTCTTGAGTATCATACCAATTATATCCTTGAATTAATTTTTGAGTCCTGTATTTTCTTTGCCAGTGGTTCTAAATGCAATGCAAACAACAATGGGGAAAGAGGACACCCCTGCCTAGTTCCTCTGCTGAAGCAGAAATTGTCAGAGAAGACCTAACCCAATTTCATTTGTGCCTCCGATCCCTCATATATCCTCCTAATCAACCTTATATTTTTTCAGGAAATGCAAATGCTTCCATTGTCCTACTCATAAAAATCCCAGCTTACTCTGTCAAATGGTTTCTCTAAATCAAGACCCAACAGCAACAATGGTTATTTTCTTACATTTTGCTTTCTTCTGGATCACTAATGTTCTGTTAATGTTGTCAAATGTTTGCTTCACCTCCACAAAATCATATAGATCTGTATTTATCAATTTTGACTTTGCTTTTGCCATTCTTTTAGCCATTGGAGACATGAACACTTTATAATCACGGTTTAGTATTGAAATGGGCCTGTATGAAGCTGGATCTGATGGATCTTTAGCCTCTTTAAGTATTACTGTTACCACTGCTTTCTTCCAGGATGTTGGTACTTCTCCTCCTCTTAAAATACCGTTAAACAAAACCTTCCAGATATTTATCAGTTTTTCCCCTCCTAGCTTCCAAACTTCCACAGGAACATCATTTATTCCTGGGGACTTTCCTGTAGATTGGTTAAACATCACATTTTTTATTTCATCTCCTCCTATCCTATCCTAACCGTTAGTAATTGAGACTCATTTACCTCTAACCTTGGCATATTTAATACTTTCATAAACATTTCCTTTTGTATCTTTTCTTGATTTGCATATTTCTTTGCTTTATACAGACTTTCATAGAATTTCTGAAATATTTCTAATACTTCTACATGATCTCTTGTTACCTTCCTTGTTATAGGCTCCCTAAGCTTGATGGCAACACTTTCTACTTGCTTTTGCCTGAGTCATTCTGCTAAGAGGTTTTGTGCTCTAGCATTATTATCAAAAACAGTTGGTTAACAGCAATCTTTCTAAACTCATGTATATTATCAGGGTAATCCCTTATTTTCTGTTTAGCATTCTGCAGTTGATCCTCTTCTTGTTCTATGAATTCCCCCTGTTCTCCAATACTTTAACATTTGTCAGTCCCTCTAAATAATTCTTGTTACTTCTTCACCATAGCTCCCTTTCTTTTATTTTCACCCTATTTTTAAACACCTTAATTTTACCGCACTTCCTAACTATATTTTCAGAAGTAATTCCTATCTTCTTGAGTAGCTCTTGAATAATCTCCGCTACAAATTCCTTAAATTCCTCTCTTTTCAACAGATATGTGGGAAAGCGCCAGTGTCTCATTTTTATTTCATTATCCTGTTTTTTTTTATTTTAGTTATTATTGGCGCATGATCTGAAATAGTTATTGGGTGCGCATCAAGACCTTCAATTAAACGCACATGTTCCTGTGAAATGTAAATTCTGTCTTACCTAGACCAGTTTTTATACCTTGGGGAATAATATGTAAATTTACTCTGAACTCCTATTACTGAATTCACATTTTCCATTCCAAATATTTTCATAAATTTCTTCAAAAATCTACCCTCCTTTGTTATACTATCACTTTTGAGCCCACAAACACATCTTCACTGCTGCAAATCAAATTCCAGTCCCCACCATACCTCCCAACCGCCCCAAATTACTTTTTTTTTACAGAGTTTTGGGGTCCAAATGATGGGGTGCCACGATTCCCGAGTGACACCCCATCATTTCCGATTTTTTTCCACTTTATTTTTTACATTTTGCGCTGTTTTAGCTGATGTCATCCTGTGCGCAATGACATCAGCACCGTCGGTGCTACCAGCCTATCGGAATTAAGCTCTGCACACATTTCCAGCTGGAATTAAGCTCTGCACACATTACCGTTCAAATGCTGCAAGCGGGCTTCTTTTCAAATGCCCAAATGCTGCTTCTGCTTTCGTTCAAGTCTACTGCAGTTTGGATTTTAAGGGAACAGACAGAAGGTTGAAACTTCCCCACCATACCTCCCAACCGCCCCAAATTACTTTTTTTTTACAGAGTTTTGGGGTCCAAATGATGGGGTGCCACGATTCCCGAGTGACACCCCATCATTTCCGATTTTTTTCCACTTTATTTTTTACATTTTGCGCTGTTTTAGCTGATGTCATCCTGTGCGCAATGACATCAGCGCCGTCGGTGCTACCAGCCTATCGGAATTAAGCTCTGCACACATTTCCAGCTGGAATTAAGCTCTGCACACATTACCATTCAAATGCTGCAAGCGGGCTTCTTTTCAAATGCCCAAATGCTGCTTCTGCTTTCGTTCAAGTCTACTGCAGTTTGGATTTTAAGGGAACAGACAGAAGGTTGAAACTTCAAATGCTGCTGCTTTCATTCGAACAACGGGCGTTATGTGGAGCGGGCTTCTGTGGAATGAGCCTGTCAGTTTAAGGTAATGGTTCAAATGCTGCTGCCAAACGAAGTTTTGTGTGTGTGTGTGTGTGTGTGTGTGTGTGTGTGTGTGTGTGTGTGTGTGTGTGTATGTGTGTGTGTGTGTGTGTGTGTGTGTGTGTGTGTGTGTGTGTGTGTAGCTTCTGATAGATCTGACTTGTCAGGTGCAGTGCCAGCATCCATATGCGTATGTAAAAATTAAATCTTGTGTTAGAACTGCATTGATAGGCTACTGAAACTTCAAATGCTGTTGCTTTCGTTGGAACGGAATGGACGTTAGGTGGAGCGGGCTTCTGTGGAATGAGCCTGTCAGTTTAACGTAACAGTTCAAATGCTGCTGCCAATCGGAGTTTGTGTGTGTCTGTGTGTGTAGCTTCTGATAGATCTGGCTTGTCAGGTGCAGTGCCAACATCCATATGCATATGTAAATATTATATATTGTGTTAGAACTGTATTGATAGGGGCAGTGTTCATATGAGAGAGAGAGTGTGTGTGTGTGTGTGTGTGCGTCTGTGAAACATAATATCACAGATTTTTATCCTTGGACAAATAAAATATTGGCAGGTGCATACATAATGCTGCTGGGTAGCATTAACAACAACGGTTAACAAGTCATTAGCTTTTAAAAATAAGGCATACAATAAGGTATCACAGAACATGTAGATCTTTAGAGGTTCTGGTGCCCTAGCAGCCACTACACCCCAGGCTATATAAATGTTTTTTGACCAGGTTTAGTTGAGCCTCTGCTGTGGAGCCCACTTAGTCTAAACTCTGATCTATAGCTGGTTTTGCTCAGAGTTGTTTACAAAAGGTTGCTATAGTGTGTGTGGGGGATGGGACACTGTAGTCTTTTTTTTTTTTTTTTTTAGTTATCTGCATAATCAGATAATCAGACCTCAGGGATTGTCACTGTAGTCTGTCAAAAGGAGTGTACTGTTTTGGCTCACCGAGTTAGATTATATTTCCTCTGATCATTTTTTCAATTTCCTCATAGTCTAACACTTACTTGCACATAGGTGTGTATATTTTGATGATAGGAATAAACAGGTTTGCTGCGTATATATTGGCAGAAATAAGTTAAAATATGTTACTGTGTTCTACTTTTGTTTTCTCATTTTTTACCCAGTTTAACATTGAAGGGGTACACAAAATGTGGCTGTCTTTTAGGGCTAGGGATGAAGAGACAAGTTGTCATGCATGTCAGCAGTAACTTGGAATATATGAATGTGTCCATTTGTTCTTTCACATTTATCCCAATCTAACACCAGAGAGGTACGCAGATATTGACTTTTTTTTTGGGGGGGGGGGGGCGTCAGGCAGGAGGTATCAATATTTTCAGATGTTATTTGTATCATTACAAGCAGTTTTCTTCTCCGTTTTTGGGAACTACTATTTTGTCAGCTTTGAGTATGACGCATTGGACACAACTTTACTTGAAAGGAAAAAAACTGGAAAGAAATCTGGTATTATTTTTTTAAGGTTGTTGTTGTTTGTCTTTTCAACTTTTCCCGGTTAGGGGTTGCCACAGCGGAACTCCGGTCAGCTAATGATTGTTAGTCACTTTTTATGGTGCCGAGTTGCCAGCCAGACGCCCAGCCTTCAGCGAAGGCACGCCCATTCATGCATGTCTTTCGGAGGCCACTCAACTGCAGGGAGGACATGCAGACTCCACACAGAAGGCACTCCAGCCAAGAATCGAACAGGAGAACCTGTTGCTGTGAGGCAACAACTCTACCGCTAACGGTTCAAATGCTGCTGCCAAACAGAGTTTTGTGTATGTGTGTGTGTGTGTGTGTGTGTGTGTGTGTGTGTGTGTGTGTGTGTGTGTGTGTATATAAGTAGACATTTATGATGGAAATGTTCTTTATTGGGCAGTTTTGTCATTGCTGGTTCATGCATTTTGTTTCATTGCCTACTGAAAAAATGTTCAAGCAACACATTTAAAATGTGCTGTAACTAAGTGTTATACAAGGAATATAATTTAATAATGTTCTAAGTTTATAAGATCAGTATTTGAAATTTGTCCCTATTTTGGGACTGTATTCCCCCATTATTGGCTTGTCCAGGTTTTTTGTGCTAAGAGTTTGAGAACTATGGTGAGAAGAGAGAACTGGATTCACTAAATGATATAGCCATTTAAGTTTCAGTCTTCCTATCTTTTGGGAAGCAAGCTGCTGATTTGGCATTGTGGTATGTTGTTCTGACTGTAGTGCACAGAGCCCTGTGTTTAAGACTTGTCAGTGAAATGCATGGTGGTAACAAATTTTATTCTAGCAACTTTACAAAATTATACAAGCAATGTTTAAAATGTGTCCCTGGTTTTTGGCCTTTTGCCCCCCCCAAAAAAAAAAATGTAAATAGAAAATAAGTGTAAGAAGCTGTGCAAGATGCCTATGCCTTACACTACTGTCATTCTATTTTTATATGTATATTGTGTGTGTGTGTGTGTGTGTGTGTGTGTGTGTGTGTGTGTGTGTGTGTGTGTGTGTGTGTGTGTGTGTGTGTGTGTGTGTGTGTGTGTGTGTATGTGTGTGTAAGTAGACTTTTACGATGGAAATGTTCTGAATTGGGCAGTTTTGTCATTACTGTTTCATGCATTTCGTTTCATTGCCTACTGAAAAAATGTTCAAACAATAAATTTAAAATGTGCTCTGTCTAACAAGTGTGCTGTATTATACAAGGAATATAATTTACTAAAGTCAGGCAGGTGTATCAAAGAAAACATGCATGTTTCTTGTTTTGTGTGCAAGGGGCCAGTGATTTGAAAACAACCCAAAGGTAATCTTTATCCACCACTGGCCAGATGCATTTTCTGTGGATGTGGTGTAGGTTTCTATGCTATCATAATGAATGTGAATTTCAAGGGCAGAGAATTTTTAATGCCAAGTCTATTTTCATTGTGAGACAGTATTGCTCTGTTTAACAGATGGTCTATTGGTGTTTGTCCATTGTGCTGTAAAGTGTAAACATAAAATCCAAATAATCATTGTAGAAGTAAAGCAGTATGCACACATTAGTGTTTATGGTAAATGGGGCAAAATAGCCAGATAATGGGACATTGGAATGGCTGCAGGGGGACTCTGGTACCATATTTTGGTTGTCTGTTCTTCAGTTTGCATGGAAGTTGATATCCCACAATTCCACTGGAGTGGATGGGGTTACATAATTATGTATGCAAATTTTATGTTAAACAGCATATAGATTTGTACCTATTTTTCATGGGCCTTATCCAGATTTTTGATGTTTCAAGGTTGAGAAGTATGGTCTCTACCTATAAGTACTATTCTTTGATGAAAACTGATTATTTCTCCCAGAATTTTCTAAAGCTCCATTATAGAAGTTTTAAGTGGAATATAAATATGTGCCATTGTAATCAACCTCCCTTGCCCCTTAGCACTACAAACCTGCCATTATTACCTTTGTATCCTCTTCTGTCACTATTCAAACTCCTTTTATAATTACTACACATACTCCTCCTTTCCTTTCTTCCAGATATTCCTTTGAATAACCATTCTGAAAACCTTTCTTTATCAAATTCACATGTTCAGTTTTTTCCAAGTGTGTCTTCTGTAACATAACTATTTGCACTCTACATTTTAATATAGTTCACTATTCTTTCTTTTTTGTATTTATCTATGAAACCATTGACATTTAAAGACATTACAGAAAGCATCATTGTATTAAAAAGCTATTATTCCCACCTTTTATGTATAACACCTTTTTTGTTAAATATCTTGTTCCAGCTTTCAAGTTAACATGCATACATTGTTGGGCAAGTTGAACTTTTATACAGGTGTTTTTTGTCATATCCATTTGAGCCTATATCACATATTACAAAACATTTTGTTTTACTGTAAGCCCTCAAACAAAAAAAAAAAACAAACAACCCTCCAATAACCCCCTAAAATCTATTAATTTAATGCTAACACACAAAACTATGTACACCTTCAAATACTGACGTTTTACTCTCCTAACCAGAATAAATGTTGCAAACTGACTACCACACTGATAGACTTGAGTTAACCTAAAAGAAAGGTTATCCATGCTAAAATGCATAGTGCAGCCTGTGCTTCTACTTAGTGCTAACTGGTTTTGTCTTATTTTTATAGCTCTCCCAGTTGGGAAAACCCCTGAATGCTTTCAGAGAACATTATCACCTAGTCAGTTTCTCTTGTCTTTTTTTCACCCCTAGCTAATCACTCTCCACCAAAGCGTAACCAATTTCTCTTTATCAGATTATCTCCATGGAGACAAGAGAACCAAATAGCAAATTTCTCATTATCAGATTGTCTCCATGGAGATGTGAGAACCAAGCAGTCAATTTTTCTTTATCAGATTGTTTCCATGGAGACATGAGGGCCAGATACAGAATTGCTACTAAGCATACATTCATTTCCTAGAAAAATATTTTTATTTATTTATTTTATTTTGACATTTTTAACTAGGGTATATCTGACTGGGCAGGTGCCCTTTTCAGTGGAGGCCCAGGGAGAAAAGCTCCATACATCTACATACAGAAAAAAAAGAAATACAAAGTAAAATACTACTGAACAAAGCGTTGTAAAAGATGGTACATAGGAGCAATAAGAAGAACATAAAACAATAGAGTGATAGTTGTTATGGAACTGGGGAAGCTGCAAACATGAATGAGCATGTAGATCAGCCTCATAATATTCAATATTATTTTTCATTTACTTGTTTTCCTCTTAAAACTTGTTACTAAATCAATCTAAGGTCCTTAAGCCAGTCATTCCTCCATTCAAAAATGAAAAAAAGCACATTAATTTTTCTTTCGTCATGCTCTTTTAACCATTTTTTACATTGCAGTGCCTACATTTCTTAAAACTGAAGAAAGAAAGAAAGAAAAAAAGAAAGAAAGAAAGAAAAAAAGAGCAGCAGCACTTATTTTCAATCCCCATTACACTTAAAAATAACTGAGAAAACTTTACTTTATAGCATGCAAAGAAAAACATGCATCACAAAAATAGTACTATTAAGAATTTTTTTTTTCTTTTCTTAAAGTTAACCCCTCCTTCCCCTCCACAAAGCATTATTCTGAACATTAATGATATGAAGTAGGGCATATACTTTAGCATCCCCCACAAGTCCAACAAACTCTGAAAAAGTCCAATATTTCCAGATTTTCTTGTAATGTGATATTTTACAAATATAATTGTTGCATTGTAATCACAAATTAAGTTACTGGTTTTATAACTCTTCATCTCCATCTCCCAAATCCTGTCTCTGCTACATTTAGAATGTACTCTCGATTCTTCTAGTCACCTCTCATGCTGTTGAAACAATGGAAAATGTTTCACAGGTACAGTCTCTCTGTGGTCTTTATTACAAGAAGAACAAAAAGCAGAATCTCCTTCTGTTTCACAGCTCACTTTTTGTTGGGCAGACTTTTGTATTTCCTCCTTAGCATGTACTTCATGAAAAAAAATGATTTTGTCCCTCCAAGGAAGAATACCTTGAAGATAGCTGGGTACATCATTTTGAATCTCACACCTGCATTTTGACATTCCCTGAGTAGTGGAATGAATTTATGCCTCTTCTGCCTGGTGTATAATGAATAATCACTGTCCACAAATACTCTAATTTGTCCTTCTGCCACAGTTTTGTCAGAATCAACTCCTTTTACTTGTAGAATTGCATCTTTACTATTAAAGGTATAGGTTGCTTTCTCAGGTTTAGAGCATACACACAATGTGGCATTTTAACTAACAACTCCTGCTGTGGAATACCAGTGCAGATGCTTATTTGTGCTTTCATAAAATTAATGCAGTCTGTTCCTTCCAGCTTCTCTGGTATAGCTGAAAATCTCAGGTTTTCCCTATGTGTTCTGTCCTCTAATTCTATTATTTTTTTAAACATCTCTTCCTGAGCAGTCTCATATTCAGTCAGCCTTTTCTTACTGTCAACCTCTGATTTTTGCATTTTTATCACCTCATCTGAATATCTGTTTAAAGCTTCATTTTTTCCAGCCTTTTGTTGTTTATGTTGATATACTCTGTCAGTGTTTCATTTATTTTAAACAGATCTGTGTGCAATTGTCTTATATCTTCCTATAGGTTACTGGAAGTCATGTCTAGAGGTTGCATTGCTCTTTGCTGAATAGTTGCAGGACTTTCCCCAGTCTGTATTTCTTAATCACTTTTTGTTGCTGATTTTTTTTCCAGGTACTCTATTTTCCTGGCATCCAGGCAGTACACTTGCTAGCCAATTACTGAAATTTACCCATAAACACAAATGTCTCCTGGCTTTGTTTCTGTTTTCACACTGGGAGAGCTAGAGTGAAGCTGTTACTCAGTGTGCAGCCATCTTGGAAGTCCAACTCATATACTACATTGACTAAACAAAGGACTTTAAAGCTTCTAATCAACTGTTCATTTCCTATGATGGTAGGAAGAAGGAGCAACCAGTGTCAAAGCAGACTATTTCCAAATGGTTTACATATGCAGTCCAGTTCTGTTATTCTCACGTCAGAAAGACACTTTCTTTCCAGGTCAAAGCTCACTTTACTAGGGCTATGGCAAATTCTAAAGCTTTTTGTAGTGTCTATACGTATTCTAGAGGTGGCAGCTTGGTCATCCATACACACCTTTACTAAACACAATAAGATTTATTCCTTCTCCCGATCAGGAGCAGGGTTTGCTAGGACTATTTTTTACAGACTCCTGGACTCTGACCCTTCTTACTTCTCCTCACTGACTGTCTAAGCTTTGGTAATCATCTTATATAACTTAGGCTACTGCAGCAGTGATCTAAAGAAGAGCATAGTACAGTTGTGTAAGTGATATACCATAACAGTACATGTTCAAACAGATTACTGTTGCAGTACTAACACTTTCCCTCCTGCCCTCTTTTATTGACCTTCCTTTGTGGATTTGGTATTAGTACCTCTTTTTTTACCTTATCTGTCTACCAGGTGAGGCTGTCTTTATCCTTGCCCCCCCCCTCCTAGCACATAATTAAGTACATTGGGACGGTATTCCTTTCCTGAGAGGCAAAAAACTCTGAATTTTGGTGCCCTTACATCTGCCTTTGTACCAGAATGTCCTCATGCCTTCTCAGAAATACAGGTGAGTGAAAGGTGTCCAAAAGCTTTGAATACTGGCTAGATGTTCGGTCCTTGGCTAGAAGCAACTGCAACAGTGATCTTTTTGAATATCTACTGTTGGAGTAAGTTTACTTACACATCTGCACTGTCTCTCAGCTGCAATAGACAGTCAGTTGTATCTTTGATGAAGACATGAGTCCTCTGTACCAGCTACTTCAAAACAGTCCATTAAGCCTGATACGGCTTCTGTAATATACTGTGTTTCCTCAGCTACTGATTTTAGAGGTGGTTCCAGCAAATCTCTTTTGACTTTACAAAGCTCATAGATAATGTGGCAATTTAAAATGAATGAGCAGTTAATAATCATCTAGCTCATGTGAGAGAACACCCTCAATAAGGCAGTCCTCTAACATCATATTGTATTTTTCTTTTGTAACATCAGTAGTTTCTGCATCTAATAACCTACCCTTCATAGTGGCATTGTAATACTTCCTGGCCATGACTACTGCCTTGTCACCTTTATCTGCCAGTTTGACTGATGTCATTCCCACTGATACTATTTAGACCTATTCTTTACTTTTGAGTTAAACTATGTTAATGGCTGTATTAATTTCACTCTTCATAGGGTCATGGGTGATAATTAGGGTAATGACCCAATAGGCTTTTTTAAGCCTAACCATGCTTTCCACTTTGAGAATCAAACCCAGTACCTTGTGTTTGTAAGGTAAACACCTTTACCATTATGCTAACCCAAACCCCTTCTGCATCTCTGAAAATAATTTAATCATGGAATAAACAGGTGGTTTAAAGAACAAACAAATGCTGTTTGGAGTCTTCAGAGCTAGATGGTTCTGGCACTTTTTGCCTTTGGGCATTAGACATCATGGCAGTAACCATATGTATGACACCCAGTGCCTATTATCATGTGAGGTTGCTCCTATAGATCGTAAAGATTCAGTAGGCTCAACTAGCCTATCTCATGACTACTGCAATCCAAACATCTCAGAAATGCAGGGTACATTTTATCTAGTTAATCAGCACAGCTAACCTATCTCTGGACCATTTGAAGCCACCGTGCTGTGACTAGTATCACAGATGAATCTGTAATAAGGGAGGCATTTTCAGGAATAGAGGGTCTAGAATGTATAGTTGTATAGTTGCAGAATGAGTTGAGGACTGTCCTCTTAACTTTGCAAGTTTTCAGAACTCACTCCCCCAGGTTTTCATTGCCATCCACACTGCCCGCATGGTTATGGTTTATTATATCAGTAAACTGGTGGGGGAGGGGACAGTTCCTGTCCTTTTTGTTATAGACAGTCATACCCTGGGCAAAGCCAACTCATTAACAGATCATTTCAGTCATTACCTTCTGTTGTTTCACAAATGGTCCTTCAGTCCATTGGTTGAAGGGGAACTATTCCATTGTTAGTGGAATTATTGCTGTGTCCTGCTTACATCCTCACCCAACACAAAATACATAAACAACTTTTCCCTTAGTCCTTTCATATGCTGTCATCCAGGAGTGGCCCTGTGTGTCCTTTACATTTTTCCTTATTTCCCCTTTTTCCCAACTTTCTGTAGAAGGCCACACTGACAAAAGCTACAATCATTCTAGTAGCACTGTTTTATTCCTGACTAGTGTGGTTTCTCCTGCACTGGCCTCATGTCCTGAAACAGCCTCTTCATCTGAGACCATACAAGAGCCATCTGTCTTAACTCTCTGGCAAGTGTCACCTAGACTTTCAGTCCTTTTAGTTGACTGCTTGGATTTTTTGCTTCCATTGATGGCATGGGAAACATCTTGCCTGGAAAGGCTGGTTCAAATATCAACCTCTTCCCAGAGACCTAACACTAGAAAATCTTTTAAGATTAAATTGACAGCCTTTTTAACCATCTGCTATGGCAGAACTTGAGTTTGTGCCCTGGAAGACTATTTTCCTTGCTGTCATTACTTATACGAGAGAATTCCAGAGCTGCAGGCTTTACGTACAGCTCATCCTTACATGGTGTTCCACAAAGACTACTCATGAGCTGTAATCCTTCCTTGAAGGCAAAAATAGTGACTGAAACTAATCTGAACTAGTCATTCCGTCTGCATTCTTTCCCAGTTACTCAAATAAAGGTGTGTGTGTGTGTGTGTGTGTGTGTGTGTGTGTGTGTGTGTGTGTGTGTGTGTGTGTGTGTGTGTGTGTGTGTATATTTATATATATATATATATATATATATATATATATATATATATATATATGTGTGTGTGTGTGTGTGTGTGTGTGTGTGTATGTATGCGTGTGTATATTTATATATATATATATATATATATATATATATATATATGTGTGTGTGTGTGTGTGTGTGTGTGTGTGTGTGTGTGTGTGTGTGTGTGTGTGTGTATGTGTGTGCATGTGTGTGCGAGCGTGTGTGTGCACGTGTGTGTGCGCGTGTGTGTTTATTGTTTCACTGGATTTTTTTTTCTGTTTATTATTGCAGATCTTGGAAAATATGCATAAACCAAGCAATTGTAGTGAAAACAATAAACCAAATACATTAATTATTTATCTGAGACACATCATGTAGATAACTTGGCTTAGGCTGTTCTTGAGGGTATTGGGGTTAGCCAGTCACTCCATTAGCATAATGACCTGATTACCAGGATCATACAGCATCTGAGGTTATGCACAGTAAAAGAGATGTAAGATAACTCATTATTGAAGAAGATTTTGGAAGAATATTCTCTCTTATTGTTCTAACTGTTTACATTAGTTCCTGTAAAAGGGGAATGAGAGTTTTCATGTCGTTGTTACCTCTGACCACCTGGTCAATTTCAGTTTTAACTATCTGGCCAGTGTACAGCTGAACAGTACTATTTCTGATTGTGCAGCTGGTTCATTATCTCTGTCACTTCCATTTGAGTTGGGGGCTCCTGCCCTTTACTTTGATGGGTTGTTGCTTTCTTCCCTACCAGTGTAAGAATCCCGAGGTAGGGCCTTTTCCATGTGGTTACCAATTTCAACTAAAAATGTATATTTGCTGTGTTTTAATGAAATTTACAAGCAACATTTACAATTATACAATCAAAATTTCTCTCTTGACATTTCTTGAGAGTTTGATGAAATGCTCTAACATTTTATTCAAGGCCTTGAGTTCAGTTTGAGTTTGTGCCCTGGAAGACTATTTTCCTTGCTGTCATTTCTTATACGAGAGAATTTCAGAGCTGCAGGCTTTACATACAGCTCATCCTTACATGGTGTTCCACAAAGACTACTCATGAGCTGTAATCCTTCCTTATCCTCATGCAAACTACATAAAATCTCTCCTAACTAAGCCTAAACCCTGCTGTATTGCTGCCGACCAGCTCCCTAATGAATTCCTAAAAAATGCTGCCCCATCTATTGCTTACCCCATATCTATTTTAATTAATCAATCTATTGCCAAGCACTATGTCCCACTCCTCTGGAAAATGTCTCACATCATCCCACTCCATAAAGGTGGCCCTTCCAAAGACCTAACCAACTGCCGTCCCATTGCCATTCTTTTCCCCCTAGCTAAAATCTTAGAAAAAATCAGCCACAAACAACTCCTTAACCATTTTCTTAGTAACAACCTATTATCCAGTTCACAGCATGGTTTCAGACCTAAACATAGTACTAGTACTGCACTAATCTCCTTAACCCACTCCATACATCATCTCTTAAATGAAGGCCAGGCAGTATCCTCCATTTTTCTTGACATGTCCAAAGCCTTTGACACCATCTCCCATCAACCTTTATTTAACAAGCTTTAACCTACAGCCTCAGCCCATCTTCTGTATCCTGTTTCCACAGCTATCTTTCCAATCGTCAGCAGTCAACCAAATGGGAAAACACTCTCTCCATCCTACTCTCCATCTCTGTTGGAGTGCCCCAAGGTTCTATACTTGGCCCACTCCTTTTTATCATATTCACAAATGACAGCTCAGCTACTAACCAAGCCTTCATTGTCCAATACGCTGACGATGCCACCCTTATATGCTCATAGGTTCATAGGTTCATAGGTTCATACTAGGCTATCTGCCCGAGGGCATTTACAAGCCTAGCCCATAGTTTTGTGGCTTACGCCACCCCTTTAGTATGGGGAACTATACCCATTATTTTGCTGTGCCTCTGTTGAGCAGTGACACTGAGGTAATCCCTGGGGTATATCTGCGATCTCCCATCCATTGGTCAAGATTTCTCTTGAACAAGGCCAGCGAGGTGCTCTGCCTCACATATACCGGGATTTTATTCCACAGCATAGGGAGTCTTTGGGTGATGAATCTATCCCTCCAGCACGTCCTATTAATAGCCGTGTCGAGGTTTAAGTCTCCCGCCCTTGTGGCTCTGACGGATCTAGATTTTTGAGGTGAAGCATATTCATCAAATCTGGGTTTGACATGGCCTTGTATGTTAGGCAAAGGTCACCTCTGAGCAAGCGGTGGCGACTGAATAGAGCTGGAGTTCTTTCAGTCGGGCAGCATAGGACAGATGTTTGAGACCCTTTATCCTTTTGGTGAGGAACTTTTGTGGCCTCTCCAGCTGCTGCAAGTGTCGGGTCAGATACATTCCGAATGGGGCATTGTACTCAATCATTGGTCTGATGAGTGATGAGTATAGGGAGACTATGACCTCCCTTGATCTAGATGAGAATCCCTTCATGATAAGGTGGGCAATGTAGAAGGTCTTCCTAACTACTTTAGCTACATGGGTGTCGAATGACAGACTACTATCAACCTGGGTCCCCAGGTCCCTGATAACTTCTTCTGTACTCAGTGGATTGCCACCTATTTGGTAGCTAGGGGTAACCTTGTTTTTCCTGAAGGGTATGACTATGCATTTTTTGGCATTTAACTTTAGGCCATGGCTCTGGCACCAGTTATCCATTTCTGTGAGACCCTTCTGAAGGGTATCTGTGTCAGATGTGTTTTCTACTATGGCGCCCAGTTTGCAGTCATCTGCAAACTTTGTTAGCCATAACCCTCCTGTGTTTGCTTGTACTTTGGAAAAGTAGATGCCAAACAAGAGTGGGCCCAGGACTGAGCCCTGTGGTACACCACTTGTGACAGGCTTTGAGTCTGACATGGCGCCAGCAACTCTGACCCTGTGGGTTCTGTCACTCAGCCAGTTTGCAACCCATCTTGTGATGTATGGGTTAACATTTAAGCTGATGAGTTTTTCAATGATACCCGAGTGGGGTATTGTATCAAAGGCCTTCGCCAGATCGAGGTAGGCTGTATGGACTGCCTTTCCCTCATCAATGGCTTTGGTGACTGTTTCAAAAAGTCAACCAAGTTTAGAAGGCATGATCTGCCTTTGACAAAGCCAAACTGAGATGGATCCAAAGTCTGCAAATTCCCTATGTCTTTATTTATGAGGTCCATTATGATCCTCTCCATGGCTTTGCAGATAAGGCTTGTCAAGCTAATGGGCGGTAATTTCCAGGGTCGGTGGAGGCACTGCCTTTGTGAAGTGGGACCACAGTTGCAGTGCGCCACTCCTGGAGTGCGTATCCAGAGGTAAGACTATGATTAAACAGCTGTCCTAGCTGTGGGTTTAATTCCTCGTTGAGTTCGTGGAGCACACAGCCGGGGACACCATCAGGTCCCATGGATGCTGTGTCTTTTGCTTTGGAGAGAGCAGTTCTCACTTGGGCGTTGGAGATGTTTGGGGGCTGCAATCGCTTGGTATAGATATCTCTCCTTTTGGGGAGGGGAAGTTTGCACTGAACCTGTCAGCCAGTATGTTGGCAATGTCTGTAGGATCAGTAATCTTCACATCATTTTGAACTAGTTCTGAGCATATCTGGGAGTTTCCTCCCAGGTTTCTAACATAGCTAAAGAAGGCCTTATGATTGTCTTTTGAGTCTTTAGCTATTTTTCTCTCAAAATTTGCTTTGGATGATTTTATGAGAGCTCTTAGTTTTTACTTATAGTGATCAAGGGTGTCTTACCTTTTAAGGATTTTGCTCTATCTTGTAGTAGCTTCCTCCTTTTGTTGTAGAGTTTGTTTATGGCTGGGGTCCACCAGAGTGGACGCTTGCCTTTGGTACAAATAGTCTTTGTTTTGCTTGGGATTGCCTTATCCATGCAGTCCTGCAGGTGCTGGTAGAAGGCATTTGTAAGTGATTCAGCGGCTTGAGTACTGTTTTCCGTCGGCTCGGGGCCTTAAAGGAGACCACACTAGTCTTTAGAAGTGTGAAGTCGGCTTTCGAGAAGTTCTTTACTGTGGTCTTTTTATTTCAGGTGGGGGTGGGATGAGGACCTCCAGCGAGATTAGTTTGTGATCTGATCTCACCAGTGAGGGGTATACTTCCGGTGTTGAACATTGTGCTCCCATGTTCGTGATGATGAGATCAAGTATGTTTTCTCCTCTTGTGGGGATGGTGACTAGTTGTTCCATGGCATTTGAGTTTATGAATTCCAGGAACTTTTGGGCTAGGGTGTTTGGGTTTGAGTAGTGTTCCCAGTCTATATTAGGGTAATTGAAGTCACCTAGTATGATGGTGTTTGGTGATACATTTATCCCTCTAGTGTTTTCAGGAAGGCCATGTGAAGTTCCTGAGTTTGTGAGGGTGGCCTGTAACATGCTACAATTTGCAGAGCAGTCTTGCCTATGGTTAATTGCACCTGGATGGTCTCCGATGCATCGTGCGTTGCCACCAGTCTTGAGGTGTGGGTGTCTTTGATGAATATGGATACCTCCCCTCCTTTCTTGGTATTGTCCGGATTTTGGGGCCGGAACGCATGATAAGAGGTAAAACCTGATAGTGCTGGGGTGCTCTCAGGAGCCTTGAACCAGGTTTCTGTCACTGCACAGACATCGATGTTCTCCATACTGAGAAGGGCCTCGAGTGCGTGCATTTTGAGATTTAGACTTCTGGCATTGAGCAGCATTACCCTTAGTTTTTTTCCTTTTTTGTGTTCTAGGGTGGTAGGTTTAGAATTTGAGCCTTGCCCCCCTTCCCCCTAAAACTCCAATAAAAATGCAATCAGCCTTTGAAAACATTGAAAAGCACCTCTTGGAACATCAACTAATTCTAAACCCAAATAAAACAAAACTAATAATCTTCAAAAATAAAAAAGCAAACCATGTCAGCCCCCCTAACAATCCTTTCTTCTAATGGCACCAAAATATAACCAACAACTCACATTAAACTTCTAGGAGTCACTATTGATGAGAATCTAACTTTTGATAAACATGTCACCTTGACTATCAAAAATGTTCACATCAAGCTTGGCACCCTATACAGGGCCAGACCATATCTTACTCACAACGCCAGACTTGCCACTGCTCAGTCTCACATACTTTCTACCCTACTCTATGGATCTCATATTCTCACTAACTTTGGAAGACTGACCTAAATAATCTAGAATCCTGTTCTAACAAGTTTGCCAAGTTTTCCAACAATGTCCCATACAGGAATCATCACTGTACTGTCATCTCTCAGCTTAACTGGCTAGAACTCCCTAACCTTTTTGCTGTCAACCAGCTCACCTTGGTACACAAGCTACTTCACCAAACACCTGCCCTGCTCTCTCCAGTCTTGTCCAACTTAGTCACAATCCCAGTCCCCTTAGATCTTCTGATAAACTAATGCTAAGGTCACCCTCTCCCACAACTATCATGGTGACTGCCTTTATTCTAATAAAATTTCCAAACTATGGAATACCCTTCCTCAAAACATAACATCAAACCCACACTACCATGAGTTCAAACTACTACTACACAACTACCTGGCTAGTCACTGGCTTTGCTCCTGTCATTCCCCAGGCTAATTACCCAAACCCTCCCTCCTCTATCTGCTCACCCACCTCTCTTTGCTTCATTTCGTCTTCACCCACTTCTGCATCATATCTCTGTTCCTCATTATCTTCTCTTGGTTTCACGATATCCTACTACTTTGTGGCAAAACTTGGAATATGCTGTATTCATAATTGTTCACCACTGGACACTGTAATTTTCAAGCCTGCAAAACCCAAAATTACTTGTCAAGCATCAAGTTGTAGAGCATGCACTCAGGAAATACTCTGTATTAGTTCTTTATTCTGTTGTCTTTGTAATCTCAAGTCTGTACAATCCTAAAAAAAACTTTCTTATTTAACTTTCAGCACTTTTGTTTGTAGTTTCTGCTCAAATTAGTACAGGAATCTGTTCTTGTTCTTAATTAAGTGCATTGTTTTTAATATTTGTGCTTGTCTTTAATATCAAATGTAAATGATGTACTGTCTTCTGGAGCTTTTCTCCCCGGGCCTCCACTGAAAATGGGCCACTGGTCGTCGGACTATTTCCTGGTTAACAAATGTAATAAATAAATAAATAAAATAAAAATAAAAATTTATGAAATGGTCCATCAGAATCTCAGGGAGAGATTCAGAAAATTGTACATAGACATAGCCTTTTTGTAAGTAAATTAATCATTATATGATACAGTACAAAATAGCCTTTTGTAAATAAATTAATCATTATTATATGATACAGTAAAGTCTCACTTAACCAGCAACCATAGGGATTGGTAGATGCCGGTTAAGTGTATGCTCCGGTTGCTTGAGATATGTTTTGCAATTTTTGATTGGCTTATATACCGGCATACGAGCCAATCAAAAATCGCAATGCAGAGCCTCTTCTGTTTAATGCAGAACAGCTTGCAACTCAGATACCTTTCTTAAAGAGGCCAGAGCAATCAGTAAAACTGTTTTCAATGTTAAGAACCTCAAGTCAACCAGTTTAGCTGGTTCAAATGGAGCAAGTGTTAGCTTCTCTAACACTAAATTAAGATCTTAAGGAAGGGCCACCGGTTTTCTTGTAGGCCTCTTATGCAAAACCACTTTCAAAAACTTTTTGACATGAAAATGCATTGAAAGAGGAGGATCCATGGGCAGGCATGCTGAAATGGCTGATAAATGAAGTTTAATAGACTAGTAAGAAAGGCCACAAGATAGTAACTTACACAAATATTGTCAAACCAGAGAACACCTAGCCCTGAATGGATGCTGGTTATGTTGGTGCCACCAACTCAAAAATCTTTTCAACTTGTTAACATATGATTTTCTAGTAGCTGGAGTTCTTGCCTCCATCAGTATCTGGTGCATATTGTCAGTAAACAGGTGCCTAAAGAAAATTAAGACCCTATCTTCCAGGTAGTCAGATGAAGTTGATTGGTGTTGGGGTGTATCAAACACCCCCGTTCTTGTATAAGTAGATCCAGTCTATGAGGGAGTTTGTGGTAACTGCCCATGGCCATTTCCAAAAGAAGATAGAACCATGGTTGCCTAGGCCATAAGGGAGTCACGACAGTGATCTTGGGGGATTCCTTCTGAATTTTCAGAAGTACTTTGGATATTAGTGAAAAGCATGGAAAAGAGGAGGCAAGGAGGTCTACATAAGGAACCCCCCACAGATGGATCAAATCTGTAAGACTCCCTGATCTAGTTTCCATTTGTGAGTGTCTGCCTTTGTCCTGCTATATAATTTTGATCTGGTGGAATGTAGGATGCCAGTAGTGTGTGACTGTGCTGTGAAGCTATAATTATCCCAAGCTAACATGACTAGTCTGCAGGGGGGATGACCTGGTTTCCCCCTTGCTTGTTGATGTATAACATAACTGTGATATTGTCTATAACAACATGAAGAAGTCCTGGGGACCCAAAATGATACATTGGGTTAAGTGCCAGGGCAAGCATCTCTTTTATGTTTACGTGCTTGTGTCTGTACTTGGCTTTTACATGCCTTGCATGTTTATTCCTTCTGAAGCTGCTCCCCAAGCAAAGTTTGAGGCATCTGTGGTGACTGCTTTGGAATGGGGAGGGAGAAGGGACAGTCTGGATTGAGGCATATTTGTTGTCTCCACCAACTGATTTCTCTTGTGACCCACCCCAGCACTGGAATCTGGTGCAGGGACTACAGAGAGTTCAGATACCACTGTATCTTTCTCATGTGGCGTTTTGCCAGGGGTATCATGAGAATCATAGAAGCGATGAGACCCCAAATCCTGAGGCATTCCCTTACAGTGACTGAAGCCTGAGTGGAAAACCCTAGAAAAGATCTGGATTTATTTTTTTCTGTGAAAGAAAAGCTCATTGAACTGTGGTGACTAGTTGACATCTCAGAAACACAATCCTGTGAGGAGTCAAGAAAAATGTTCTCTTGGAATCCCAGCTTGCATAAGAGGTCTGTCAGCCAGGAAAGAGATTTCTGACATTTTGAAAAAGACACTGTAAAGATTTGCAAGTCATCTAAATATGTAAAATGTGGATAGCATGTAGCCTGCATATAATAAGAACTAGATAACTTTGTGAACACTCTTGGTGCAGTGGATAGTTGAAAGAGTAAGGCAGGGAACTGATAATGTGATCCATTCACAAAAAACCTTAAGAAACATTGAAGTCTAGATGAATAGGAATGTGGTGATAAACATATTTCAAATCTAGTATTACCAGGAAACTTGAATGAGTTAGAAGTGGTAACAGATTGTGAAGTGACATAATTTTGAATTAGGGTACTATCACAAACAGGTTTAGGCAAGAATGATCCAGAAATGGTCTCCAAGCATTTTCTTTCTTTTACATTAAAAGCATCCTTGAATAAAACCCCATTCCCACGTGGGAAGGGAGAACCGGTTCTATCACTCCCTAGGACAGCATGAGATGAATGACAGGTGGAAATAAATGAGTCTGGTCTGGAGGATGAGGCACTACCCCTGGAAAGGAGGAATTTTGTCCCATTGCCATATGTAACCTCGATGAATGATCTTGAGAAACCATTTGTCTGAAACTATCTGGTGCCAAAGAGAAAACTAGATATTCAGACTTTCTGGAAGAACAAAAGGGGGTGGATGCTAGGATGGGGGGGGGGGGGGGCTACAAATTTTCTTAAATAATTATGCTAGCTTACTGGACTGTCCTTTGTTTTGGGAGTTTCCAGAATTCTTCTTGGAAACCCCCATGCCATTTCATCTTATACATCTGTTTACCTGCAGTTTGTTGAGACAGTTTATGTTTTTCTTACCAAAACTGATGAGTTAGGGAATCCACTGGAAAATCTGGAGAAGGAAGACTGAATGATCTTAGAGGTTCCCTGAATCAGTTTACCCCTTTCATCACAATTTTTGATCACTTCTGCAGCAGAGGGGCAAAAACTAAATCTCTATCTAAAGGATAATTTAAAATATATTTTTTAACATAATCCGGGAGGTTCTGTGAATGTAGCCATACAAACCTCCTCAAAAGAGTACCAGTGGCCATAGCCCTTGAAGAAGTACCAACAGAGTCATACACATACTGTATACAATTAGTAGTGTCTTGAACAATAGAAGAAATTCAATTATTTAAAGCTGATTTTTCCTCAGAAGTAGAAACTGCAGACAAATTGTTCCTCTTTCTTTCATGATTAGTCAGGACAAGTCTTAACATGTAAGCCTGATAACTCAAAATTCTGAAAATTAAAGTTGCAGAAGCATGCAGTTTTTTCCATACTTATCAATAATCTTCCCATTCGTATCAGCAATAGTAGGATTGGAATTAACTAGGTGTTTAACAGCAATAGGATAAACTAAAACTATAGCTGCTGGTTCAGGTTTGGGAAGAGTGTACAAAAATGTAAAAGACTGAGGAACTTGATACATCTTATCTGCTTTTTTAGGGGCAGTTGACTGACTCTCGATAAAATTGCAGGTGGTAATACACACACACACACATCTTCCAAGGCTGCTTCCAGTGCTTACAGAACTGACGGAATTGGTGCAGGTTCTTGAAATTCCTTCTGTAACAGCTAATAGTATTTTCTTAGTGACTGAGAAACCTCAGTGTTCTTCCACTGAAAACGCTGGCACATTCTAGAAATAGTCATGAGAAGCCTCACAGGGAGGGTCAAAAACTGAGCTCTGCTCTGAGTCTAAATCAGAAATCTGAGGTGAAAACCCTGTATGTGTCCCTTAATCCTTCTGTCCAGATTCAGAATCTTGAACCTTTTCATGAAAGGAGGTATCCCTCTTTCTTTTACCACATAATATTTTACAAGAAGGATCAATAGCCTGAATTAAACCCTGAGCCAGTCACAGTAAACTACTCCTATCTAAGGAAATTTAAAGAGAAGTAGACACATGGTTAGTTTTCTGATTTTTTTTTGGGGGGGGGGGTCAGGAAAAATGTTATCAGCATTGTTATTAATGGCAACAACAGCTTCCCCAGGGATGGGCATAACAAAACAGAGAAGTCTACCCTGTTCCTTCTTCAAGGACCAACAAGAGTGGATCTCCATTGCCCGTTGAGGGTACCCCAACAGCTGCAGAGACGTGACTAACCCTTGGTCCATAGTGGTTATAGGTAGTACACCAGAGAGATCTGGGGTAAAAGATGAGTGCCCTGAGGTACAGCTAATGGTTACAATAGAATCTCCTACCTGCAACTGAAGCAAACTGCTAGCCTGCTTCTATAGCAAAGGCTGTTTGCTTAACCTTTTCTTTTTGTGGCTGGAAGAAGAACTGACTGTGGGACCAACAGATTGCTCCATGGTCAAGCTGAAAATAATGCTCTTTTCCATGCAAAAAGCAGTATATGCTGGTAAAAACAAAAAAAAAGTCTTTAAACTCACTTTTTTTACATACAAACACAGTAAAAGCACTTTGCCAGCTCCACAAAATAAAATAAACCAAATGTTGCCACAGAAAAATGGCTTTAAATAATGTTTAAATTGACAGGAAAAAAGCGCTCTCATTTAAAAGTGCAGAATAGTCTCATGACAGTCTATTAAAACACAAACTCCTAGCATTAAAATAAGTTTTCCTGAAAAGAAAAGTTTTAATAATAAACAAATTATTAAATGGAAGCTTCTTTTCCCCAAAGGGAACCTATCTATCCATCAAAGGAACAGCACAAGCCGACTGTCCTCGAAAGCCACAGAGGAGTGTACTCTTCGGTAGCAGGAAAGCTCAGAAGGGCTTGGTGACCAAACTTGTCTTGTAGTCAGCTCAGCTTGAACTGCCTAACTGTTTGAGCATGTGAAAGATGCCTTGAAGCTTTGAAAACTAGCCAGCTGTTATTTCCTTGGCATGATATAACCCACGTAGCTAAGGCTACTGCAGCAGCAGTGATCAATAAGATGAACATCTTTATTTTTCAGGGTTACTCTCCATTTAAATAATACATTTTACATTGCAGATTTAAACCATAATGCTCTTTCTCTACTGATTTTGTATCCAGACATTACTACCACCCATTGTCCCTGCACTTTATATACATTTTTGAAAAATGTCATAGCTTAAGCCTGGTATACTACAGCAACAGACAGTGGGGTCAAAAGCAATTGTTTTAACTGAATCAGCATTTGCCAGTGCTTGCACATACAGGCTTAGGTACATGACAGAATCTGACCTTAAAAATGTTACTATCTGACTTGTGTGAGTGTGTGTGTGTGTGTGTGTGTGTGTGTGTGTGTGTGTGTGTGTGTGTATTAGTAATTCAAGTTTGCAGAATATTTCATTATTTTATTTTACAAAACACAGGTCAAATCACAAGATACTAAAGAGGGATATTACTTAACAAGAGTTCATTCTTTACATGGAATTGATCCCATACATTTGAATTTTGTTTCAACACATTTTCATCATCACACCCACCTGCTTCCTTAAGTCATGATGGGCCTAGAAGGATTGTTTCAGTGGTAGTTCCTTATGGTTGTTATGTTCAGTAGTTTAATGGCATGCATGGTTGCTCCTCCTTGCATGGGCTTTCAGAGATGTGAAAATGGTACTAATTAGTATAGTAGTCTGGGTAAGGGGTAAGGGGCTTTGGGAACTTGGGAAAGTTTTGGATGCCATGCTGGCTTAGTCCTTCTAGTCTTAGCGCCAAAAGTGATAGAACTGGAAGTGCCATCCCAGATCTGTCATTACAGTAAATACATAACTTTTATCTCCCCAACTAATTATGCCTTTTTTACAGCTTTTTCTCTCAGACCTTTTGAATTTCAGGACCATCCCAAATATTATGTTAAAGACATTTTCCCATTTATCTTGGATATAACACCCCACACTACCCAAAGGGATAACTCTCCTCCTTTAGGAAAAAAATATATCACACTTATTTGTATCTCTTTGTCCAAGCTTGGAGGCAAGTCAGGGGTTTGTGAATCAGCATCTGTGGCAGATTCACGTTTTTGGTGACCCTGGGAGTTGACATGCTCATTCCTCCATTCCTCCACATGGGCTGCCACTTGTACATAGCTTGGCTTATGTACCCAGTCTGTGCTACATGCTGCATACCACATTTTAAACCATAACATAGGTACACATACATTAATAGAAAAGAAAGCAATATTTTTCATTGTTGTTTTCACACCATATACATATGTTTTCCAACAATTATCATTCACTTCAACATTACATAAATTACTCGATTCCTGTCTTTCCTTAAACTTCACTCCTCTTCCTGAACATTAATCTGTACATATTGTTTACACTAGTTCCATTTATTTCTATGTAATTTGCTCCTTCCCTTTTCTAAAGATCCCACATTCTTTTATATTCCTTACAATATTCAGTATTTTAATTGGAATTTATATTGAATTCTATTTTCTAGTAATTGTTTTTTTTTGTCAGCCAATATCATTAAATTTAGTAAGGCCTTACTGTGTCTAGGTGATGCAGATCCTATGTCCCAGCTGCAAAGAATTACAGCTATTTTCTCACCAAGCATTTTTGACAAAGTACCATATAGGGAATTTTTAAAATATGCCAACTTGCTCCATTCCAAAAAAGAATGTTCCCACTTCTCTTTTTATTATCACACCTCCAGCATTTGCAGTCTTCCTGAGGAAAAACTCTCTGCATGCAAAAATCTGAAACTTTCTGGACTTTTTGCATACTTGGGAACCACGCAGGTGACCCTCTCACTGTTCCTTTGTAAATTGCCTTTCCTTCTCTCTTCCTAATCTTTTCAAACCTTTTCTGATTACATATTATAGGTATTATGCTTATATATATATATATATATATATATATATATATATATATATATATATATATATATATATATATATATATATATATATATATATATATATACACACACACACACACACACACAGACACACACACATATATAAATATATATATATATATATATATATATATATATATATATATATATATACATACATAAATATATATATATATATATATATATATATATATATATATATATATATATATATATATATATATATATATATATATATATATATATATACACATATATATATATATATACCCTGCTAATTATTCCATTTTATCAGCAATGTCTTTTTAGACACAACAGAATACTCTGCAGAGCTGACCTTTCCCTTTCTCTTTGTTACCATTCACTGGTAGGAAAGTTAGTATCTGATCTGCATTCTAAGCTTCTGCTTATCCTTATCTCACTTTTAAATTTTTCTCCCAAGTTATTTGCTCCGGAAACATTGGTTCTTGGACTTCTAAGATGGCATACTGATTAATAGCTTAATTTCAGGTTTCCCAGTGTGAAAACAGAAACTGAGAAATAAGAGCAAGTAATATTGTCAGTGTGAATAAAACTCAGTTACTGGCTAGTAAGCACATTGCCTGGATGCCAGCAAAGAAAAAAATTGGAAAACATGAACAAAAGAGGAACAGAGGAACATTGCTGAAGAGAACAGGATAGTCACCAAGAAGGGACCCGACAAGTGTGGTAGATGTTCCTAATGTACTTTTATAACAAATTTGGAAGGATTACAGGTCTCTACATTGTCAGCTAGACTCACAGCCACTGGTTATTATAGTTGTTCAACAAAAGGGGTAGTGTACATTGCCTACTGCACATTCTGTTGGGCATTATATGTAGGCAAAGCAGAGCGTAATTTAAGGTAAAGGATATATGAACACGTACGAAGTAGGTAGAAAAAAATAAACAAATGCATTGTATAGGCATACTTTAAAATGCAACACAGCAGATTTTAAATTTTGGGTACTGGAATTACTGAAACCAAATGACAGGGGTGGGAAATGGGAAGTCAGGCTAAAACATAGGGAACTGATCTGGCAGTTACGTTTGGATGCCTGTGTTTTCCCAGGGTTAAATTACCATATTTCCCTAGCCCCAGCCCTGAAGTTAAGGGCTAAAACTTTGAAATAACTCAATCACACTACAAAACAACAATCCAGTACTTTATATAAGTTTTATTTGTTTTTAAACAATTGTACAATTTTACATGTCTATATTTGTAGAGACGTATGAGGATAAAAGTGTTTTTCATGTGTACTTGTATACATATTAGAATTCTATATTGTCACATTATTGAACTTTCTAAAAGGAATTTTGACTTGACTGTGTTAATGGGAGGGGTAATTTTTCGGGAATTAATCATTTGAAACTTAACTAATGAGAACGTTTTAGTAATTATTTAAGAGTTGAGTGGGTTCACTACCCTTGATTCTGATGAAGCTTCCTGTAGGGAGACAAAAGACCTTGATTCAACACGTGGCTAAACAAGAACTTTGTAACCATGGAAAACATCACAATGGAAAGAACTGAAAGGAACGCTTCATCCGTGGAAAAATGTAAGACTTTAAAAACAAAAATGCTTAAATACAAATCATTAACTTTAGATAATTGTTTTTTTCTTGAAAGTATTAAATGTAAGCATGTGCCAAAAGGCCTTAGACTCAACAAGTTCCCTAACAATACCGAATATGATTCGGAGTTATACAATGAGGTTGTGGACATTTTAAACAACTGTGGCATAGCCCTGATGAGGGCAATTGTAAACAACAATAATAATATCATTATTGAAAAGTTGAAATGTGAAATAGATCTGTTAAACCAAGAAATTCACAACGACTTGTTATTTACTATCAATGAATACAAACGTGATTATTTGAGTGCTCTACAGGATGTGGACAAGGTTGTCTCTAATAGTTATAAAAGGAAACTAACCAAACTAGACAGGGACAACAGGGACTGTAGAAATGGTAGTGCGTATAGTATTGGATCCAACAAAACACACAAAGGTGTAAGGGGTAACTATAACCCTACCCATATTAATAGGGACTAAAGTAATCCATGCAATAATAGGGACAACCACTACTATAGTAGTTATGATTATAGGGACTACCAGGACTCAGGAATGAGGGGAAATTGGTAGACAGGAGGAGACCCCTTTGGGGGATGAGGGCCCCAGGAGATCTGAGAGGATCAGGAATTTAACATAACAACCCTCGTATGCTGAAATAACGAGGACACAACATTTTCGACACCAGGAGAGACAATACAACTACCCCCGGTAGGGGAAATGATTTTCGAGTTAAGTGATGATTCACAAACAAACGGTGGTGAATTTATAGGTTGTGACAACACAGAAAATTAAGTAGTTATTCATACACAAGGCAATTTTCACATCTATAATTACACAGATATGATTATAGACACCAGTTTCTTTAATTTATTCAAGAAGGGATTCACCTTTGTTCCAGCTAGATTTAGCGAGTTGTATTTTAGATGTTAAAATGTTCACTTGGAAATTGAACTTGGAATTGATGTTCAATGCACACCCCCCATACAATTTTGAAACCAGCTTGACTAGGAAGAGTACTTACAATCCACTATTACATCATGAATGAAATAATTTTGAGGCACTAGTGGTCATGAAATGAGAAGCAAATTTCATGCCAACAAAGGTTACAAACACAATTTGACAAGGGAGGAGAGAATGGTGTTGGGTCAACTCACACATGACAACAAGGTGAGGGTAATGAAACCTGACAAGGGGGCAGGGTATTGTTAATGGAAAATTGGACTTATTCAGCTAAAGTGATGGAAATTTGAACACAGACACTAGATATTCATTAGTTTCTCAAAACAAATTAAATATTGCATATAAGAAAATAGATTTGACCCTGGAAGACAACCTAACACAGAGATTGCTTGATAAAAAAGTCTTTGACTTTTTCAAAGTAGCTAAACCCTTTATTCCAGGAATTTTTGGGATCCTGAAAGTTCATAAAGACTACAGGGATCCACCTTTGAGGCCAATAGTAACATCAGAGGGTTCAAAAATGCAACCCTTAGCCATATATGTGGACAGAAAATTAAAACCGTTTTACAAAATGTATCCTCATATTCTGATTGACTTGGGGGATTTTTTAACCAAGATGGGTCAAATAGAATTTAACCCCAAATTTTCCTTCATTACAATTGGCGTGAAGGATTTGTTCTCAGTTATCGCACACAACCAGGGGTTGGACTGGATTGAACAGATGTTAGTGGATTTTCAATTCTTAAAAGACAGTGAATTTAGATTAGTTCTAGAAAATATGGAACTAGTTCTAAAAAACAACTACATATACTTCCAGGTGGAATACTACCACCAGTTAGATGGAGTGGCAATGGGTGCCTCATGTGCACCCATATTTGCCAACATCGTTATGTTATATGGGGAAAAACATTTAATTTTTGAATCCTGTTACAATGGTTATATAAGAAAATGCTTTCAATTTTTGGACAATATTTTTATTGTCTGGCAGGGACCCCATGACATGGTCCCCTCTTTTTTGGAATTTTTACAAAACACAACAGCATTTTTGAATTTCACCCATGAGATTGGGATGAATTAAATACTTTACTTAGATGTAAGTATTAGGAAAGATTACTCTAACAGTAGATATGTATCTCAGGTTTACAGAAAGAATTGTTTTTCTAACTCCTACTTACATTTTTGAAGCAACCACCTGCCATTTCAGAAAAGAAATATAGTTAAGGGTCAAATGGTGAGAGGTGCCTGGATGACATAAGAAAAGGAAGATCTGATAAAGGAATTAGAACATGTGCAAACACTATTTTTGGAGACGGGTTACCCAGAGAACCTTATTAAACTTTTAAAGGAAGAAATTTTGATGGGATGGGAGACAAAACGCCTACCATTGTTAAAAGGGATAGTAACACATACTGATGACAATTACAGTAGAGAGACAACAATAGTGACAACAGCACCGGTAGATCCTGGGACACCCTACCTAGTGATAACATATAACCAAGGTACAAGATGGGTAAAAAAGACCATTAACAACTATTGGGAAATGTTTAGTAAAATGTCAAATAGGTTGGAAACATTCAATAGATCTTTGACATAGTTATAGGAAAAATGTTAACCTAAAGAACATCTTGGAAAAGAGGAACATTGATGAAGAGAACAGGATAGTCACCATAAAGGTAACCTACAAGTGTGGTAGATGTTCCCAATGTACCTTTATAGCAAATTCAGAGGGATTACAGGTCACTACATTGTTACATAGACTCACAGCCACCGGTTATTATAGTTGTTCAACAAAAGAGATAGTGTACATTGCCTACTGTACATTCTGTTGGGCATTATTTGTAGGCAAAACAGAGCGTAATTTAAGGTAAAGGATATACAAACACGTACAAAGAAGGCAGAAAAAAGGAAATAAATGCATTGTATAGGCATACTTTAAAATGCAACACAGCAGATTTTAAATTTTGGGTACTGGAATTAGTGAAACCAAATGACAGGGGTTGGAACTGGGAAGCCAGGCTAGAATATAAGGAACTGATCTGGCATTTATGTTTGGATGCCTGCATTTTTCCAGGGTTAAATGACCATATTTCCCTATCCCCAGCCCTGAAGTTAAGGGCTAAAAAATTTAAATAACTCAAGCACACTACCAAACAACAATCTAGTACTTTCTATAGGTTTTATATTTTTTTAAACAATTGTGCAATTTTACATGTTTATATTTGTAGAGACGTATAAGGATATAAATATAAAGTGTTTTCATGTGTCCTTATATACATTTTAGAACTGTATGTTGTTATATTATTGAGTTTTCTAAAAGGAATTTTGACTTGACTGTGTTAATATGAGAGGTAATTTTAGGGAATTAATCATTTGAAACTTAACCAATGAGAACGTTTTAGTAATTATTTAAGAGTTGAGTGGGTTCACTACCTTGATTCTGATGAAGTTTCCTGTAGGGAGACAAAAGCGCTAAATCCTTGCTTTCTTGTTGCTGTTTGTCATTTTGTGGAATAAACTACTGTTTGTTAAACTGCTGGGAGTTGTTTTCTTCTTGAAGCATGGCTGGACTGCCTTTATTGGTGCCTTATGTTTACTGGAGTTTTGCTTTTACTAGTTATTGACTTCTCCAGGAATCCATCGGCTTTGTTTTACTATTTAATTTCAGCTTAAACCGGTATGAAAACAGAAACTAAGAAATAAGAGCAAGTGATATTGTTAATGTGAATAAAACACAGTTACTAGCTAGTAAGCACATTGCCTAGATGCCAGCAAAGAAGAAATTTAGAGAACCTGAAGGAAAATCAGCCAGAAAAAGTGAAGAGAAAATACTGGCTGGGAAGGATCCTGCAGCTCTTCGGCAAAAAAGCAGTTCAAGCCTCAGCTTTGTTACAAGAAATGGTTTTCAGTAATTTAGAGGAAACAGTACATCAAATGTACTCAGAGGTGATTAAAATCAATTAAACCTTGAATATATTTCTTCAAATACAAAAAGGTTAAAAAAATAGAAGAAGCTTTAACTAGCTACATACCTCTCAACTGTGCAGATTTTTGGAATAAAAAATGCAAACACCAACAGCCAAAGGTCACCCAGGAGAATAAACTGCAAGTGTAAAAACCAAAAACTCCAAGCGACCACCACAGCTATAAGCATATGTAGTTTATTAAAAATACGCCAGGATAAGTGCTTTCACACAAAGTGCTTCTTCAGATCCATATAACATACAAACATTATGTCCAAGTTTAAATATTTTAACAATAATAAAACAACCAATGAAAACTAATCAATAAAATAATTAAGTCACTGATGTGATCTGTGTTTCTTAAGAACAGGTTTTAAAGGCATAGTAGCATTGATTCCTGGTAATTTATCTGCTTGCATTCTTGCTATCCACTGCATTTCAGCTAGTTCTACTCTATTGTTAATATCACCCCCTTTTATTATCTGATATCAGTTGCAGTACTGTAAATTTAAACATGTGCCCTTCATTATTGGATATGTGCTTAGCTAAACCATTAAAAAGATTCATTTCTGTGATGTCACCTAAATGTTGCATAATACATTATTTAAGCATTCTAGGCATCTTACCAATATAGAAAGAGGCACATGATCTACAGCTGGCTAGATAAACTAAATTTTTAGATCTACAATCAGCATACAAGCTGAAAGTAAATAAACAATTAGTAGAGGGATGCATGAAGGTATCTCTCCTTGAAACAAATGAGCAGGCCCTGCAATTTCTGCATGGAAATGTACCATGCCTATTAGAAGTCACCTTAATACTGCTATTGGTGGTATAACAAAGCTGCCTTTTCAAAGAAAGATTATTTTTGAATGTATAACTGGATCTATCACCTACTATCGCTCTTATTTGATCATTAGAGGCCAAAATAGGCCAATATTTGTTGATAATGGCACATACTTTATAGATGTTACTACTATAGGTGAGGGGTAGTCTTAAAATATTTCTTTTTGATCCCCCTTGTGTCACCCTTATATCAGAATCATGAGCTGTCCTGTGAAAAAAATGGCTTTCCTGTTATATCAGGCAGGCCATTAACCTGTAACATAACTCTATTTAGGTCATTTTGATTATAACCTCTCTTCATTAACTCATTCTTCAGCTCCAAGGATGCTCTCTGATAATCTTGATCTTCAGTATGAAGTCTAGACATTCTTAAGAACTGCCCTTTTAGCTATGTTATTAAAAACATGCTTAGGGTGCATACTGGAGCGATGCAACAATGCATTCTTTCTACAATTTTTCCTAAATAAAGAACTGTGAACCATACCATTCAACAAGATAAACTTTGTATCTAAAAAAATCAATAGAATTACTAGAAAAATCCAAAGTGAATCTAAAACAGTCACTACTTCATTCAATATATTCTACAGACTGTTGCAGTTGCACATGTGTACAGCAATACTGAATTAGTGAGTAAACAAATAACTCTAAAGCATCAATTGTATTTATGAAATATGGCTTTACAAGAAAAAAAGGTTGAGAAAGACTGGACATTTGTTGACTTTGTTAATCTTGTAGGTGGACTGTAAAACATATACCCCATTTTATGTCATTAATGTTTGGAATGACACTAAAAGGAAAAAGTCATTGTTAAGTAAAACAATTTTTGCTATTAGTATGTGCATAAAACATTTCATGACATAAATTGCATGTTATATAGTAAAGCATTTTTGTGTAGTGTGTAGTCAGGGGTATTGTAAACATGTGTGGTCATTTCAGTGACTGCTGTGTTTGTTAAAAATATTAAAGTAAATGGCATAAATTGCATGTTATATAGTAAAACATTTTGGGTAGTGTGTAGTCAGGAGCAATTTAAATGTGTGCATGTTTAGGAGGGGTGTTTTCAGTCACTGTTGCATTTGTTAAAGATATTAAAGTAAATAAGTGCAGGATTTATGATATAATAAGAAAATAAAGTCTGGACACATGTAAGTTTAAGTTAATATGCTGTGATTTTGGGCTGTTGGGGAGGGGTATGATGTAAAATTGCACTGATTATATTATACGTAGAATTAACACATTTTCTCATATAGTTACAAAGATGAATGTCTGGATTAACACCCTTGGCTTAAGTTATAAGCAAGTGTTTTTTGTAAGCAGGTAGGGTTGAAACATAAGACAAAAATATGAAAGTCAAGAAAAATGCTAAGTACCTTGCATATGCAAAGATATTAGCTTGTTTTTTTTTTCATTAGCAAGTGTTCAGAGGGAATCAAGAAGTCTGCAGCTGAAGGCAGTTGTACGTTCTGTTCTGAGGGAAATTTACAAAGATTTCTTCATGCATCTGTAGAGTTGTTAATTATTTTTTTCTACTCATTGTTGACTACTTTTATGTGGAGATGAGCTCTCTGGAAGTGCAAGCAATAAATCTTTATAGAGCTCTGAGTATTCATTGCTGGTGAAAATGCAAAATTTAAAGGTACAGTAGAAAACAGCTTGGTGAAAAAGAAAATTAGAATAAGAAACAGCAGCCTTAATATTTTAAGGCATTTAATAGAACGGCGTACTATTTAGTTTTATTTAAAGATAGCCAGTGTATTTTCTTAGGAATAAAAGTTAATGTTTCCTGATAGCATACAAGCTGCTTTTCACATCTGGTAGGAGAATAGGTATAAGAAAAGACCAGACAGCAATTAGTGTAAGTAAGAACACATGTTGTAACATGTGCTTTAGCATGGGGAAACCTTCATTTTAGGTTAGGTTATGCCCATGGGTGCAGCTGTTGATTTGGGAGCAATTTTTGAAGATGTACATAGGTTTTTGTTTGTTCTAAGTTAATAAGGGATGGGGCATTCTGAAAATGTATTTAGCTTTTAATTTGGGGGATTTCATTAAAACAAAAAGCCTTGAAAAAATGTGACATAGGTTCAAATGGAGATGAGAAGAAACAACTGTATCAACCCACCAAATTTTATAAAAAGTTGTATAAATCCAAGAAATATGCAGATCAATATGCAAATGTAAATAGTTATGGAAGAGTTAATTATGCTAACATTAGAAGTAGATGAGGTTTGACAACTAACAGTTAAGATAGGAGGAGATAAGATAAAAACGGTAATGTATAATTGCTCTGCAGGAAAATTGGTATGGCAATCAAGAAAATTTGGCTTTATTTGTAGATGATATTATTTTGTACCTGATGAATCCAGAAAAGGACATCTCAGTGCTGTGCAACATTTTGAGGCAGTTTCACATCTTTTCATGATATAAAATGAATGAAGATAAAACAAAGACTATAACCATTGATTACGTACCCACAGATGGATTAGTTCAGCAGTAGCCATATTTATGAGAACATGATTTGAGGGCTATAATGGTAAACGGTACACCCAGACAGGAATTGATTCAATACTACCTATATTTATGGAGACATGTTAACATGTATTCAGGAGTATGGATTAAAAAGACTTCTTATCCCACTTAACTCTTTTCCTCTTCCCTCTCAGATACATTTTTCAACTCTTTATTAATTATTGCCCACAAATTCTCCTCTGGTTTATAAAGATATTCATGACCTGGATATAAAACTAATAGGACTAAACAGATTTTCACTACTTGTAGTTTACTATCCACATCCATAGTCAAGAACCTTTGTATTGTGTTTTGTGTAGTTTCTACTCACATATCCTTAAATACATTTTCTTACATACACCTAAATACTTCATCCTATCATATCCCCATATATATAGGTAGTGCTGAATCTATAAATGTTTGGGAGTACAGCTTACCACCATAGCCCTTGTTTTTTGTCACTAATTTTAAATCCAGAGAACACTTGACCCTGTCTCAAAATGTTGCATAGCACTGAAATATTCTTTTCTGGATTTATCAAGTACAGAATAATATCATCTGCAAATAAAGTAATTTTTACTGATTACCATGCCCTTTATATCCTTGCATTTGTAAGTTCCTTATTTTCTTTGCCAGTTGCTTTAAATATAAAGCAAATAAAGGGGAAAGATGATACTCCTTGCCTGGTTCCTCTGTTAAATGCAGCTTGTCAGACAGGAACCCTCTCAGCTTTATTCTTGCTTTGAACCTTTCCTATATCCTCCTAATTAATCCTATTATTGTATCAGGGAATTTAAATGCTACCACTGCCCTGCATAGAAAATTCAGTCTCACTCTGAATATTTCTCTGCATCAAGACCCACCAGCAATAGTGACATTCTCTTATACTGTGCTTGCTTCTGTGCAATCATTGCTGTAGTCATGTTGTAAAATATTTGCCTCCCTGTCACAAAACCAAATTAATCCTTGTGTATCAATTTTGGCAATATGCATGCCATTTTTACCTGGTATAGACATAAACATTTTATAACCATGGTTTAAAATTGAAATGGGTTTTTCTAAAACTGCATCTGAAGGGTCTTTACCTTCTTTGGGTAATGCAGCCACCACAGCTTTCTTTCACGTTGTTGGTATTTTCTGACTCCCACACTTTAAAATTCTGTTAAAACATTCCAGATCCCTATTGCTTTGTTTCCTCCCAACTTTCAGACCTCCACAAAACTACTGTCTGTCTCTTTTCCTATTTTAGCTATACATTTTCAACCCTTCCTTGTCTTCCTCTAACTTTGGCATAATCAAGTCTTCCACAAATATTTCTATTTGTGCCATTTCCTGGTTTCAACGTTCCTCTGCTTTATAGAAATGTTCATAACATTTCTGAAGTATCTCTAATACTTCTATAGTAATGCTGGTTATTTTTCTTGTCATAGACCCCCTAAGTTTGGTGACAATCCTTTATAATTTCTGTTGCTTAAGTCACTTTACTTAAGGTTTTGGTGCCCTAGAGTTGTTATCAGAAGGACAGCTGTTTAATGGCAACCTTTCTTAATGCATGCATATTATCCAAAGGCTCCCCTTTTTCCTTTAGCACACTGTAGTTACTCATCTTCTTGTTCTGTGGGATGCCCCTTATTTTGGAATACTTTAACCCTTGTCATCTCCTTTAAATATTCATACTTCTTTCCCCTTATCTTTTTCTCTCTCTCTAATTCCTGCCATATTTTTAATTCCATTTTCTTTTTATCCCACTCACTAGTTATTAATTCTGAAGAAATGTATATCTTACCTAATAACTCTTGAATCATTTTCACTGACCATTCTTTAAATTCCTCTCTTTTTTAACAAGTAAGTAGAAAAGCTCCAGTATCTCATTCTTACTTCTTTATCCTGCGTGTTTATCTTAGTTTTTAATTGGTTAATGATCTGAAATAGATGTCGGATGTGTTTCACATTTCCCAGTTAAATACTCATGCTACTGTTAAATATAATTTCTATCTAATCTAACCCAGATATTGTACCTTTGGAAATAATCCCCGGGATTCATGAAGCTTGCGCCATGCTCTGGAGTAGCGTCGATGATCTAGCACCAAATATGGCCATCGAGCGATTCATGTAACAGCTGTTTCCATGTGCACTACCAGTGTACACCAGAGCTGTGCAGCTGCCGGTGCATGTATGCTAATTACCCCATGCGCAGCAGTGTAGCATGCAAATGAAGGTATATAGCAATTCATGAAGTTGTGCAGGCATCGTGTAAGCATGTAGAAATGTAAACCCAAAAAAACGGTTTACATGTTGTCAAACATAAAATCAGAGCCATGAAAGCGGACCAAACTTATGTATTATAATGTTAATATATGCCAATGGCTAAATATATAGCCAATGGCATAAAACAACATGCACAACATATAAAAAATAACATTTAATTTCATGGCCACACCAACGCAAAGTAAAACTGCAGTGCATCGGTGCGCAAACGGGATCATAAGGAAAATATATTTAGATGTCATAAAACTGTAATGTAACGCAATTCATGATATCCTCATAATAGTCAATGGCATACATGCTACACCACAACCATGGCACAAGGGTTGCTAAGGGTCTGTGACAGTGTTCCGTGTGGTAACTAGGAATTAGCAGTCAGTGCCATGCAAATGAGTCAAGTAATACTGAATCCCAAACGTCCCACCTGCATAAGGATGTACCACATGGCGTAGCATTACAACACCGAGGAGTGGCCTGGAGGTAAACATGACATCAAGAGAGGGGCGCGCCACCGTAGCTGTAAGCACATTGGATCATTCCTAATCCATGTTGCGTGTTGCTAAGCAAATCCGCAGGATAGGGTTGTGGAAGTAGCGATAGCTTTGCTTAGCTGAGAGAACACAAGGTAACCGAAAGTTCATGTGAACGCGGATGAAAACGCGCATGAAACCCAGTAAATGGATGTGCGCGGTGTGCACCACAGCTGAAACAGGAAGGATACAGTGGAGTGCAGCCTCCCAGACATCTCCAATGTGCAGGTGAAAGCTGCTTTCTCTAAAGCTAAAAACACAGCATCAATGGGACCGGATGGTGTCCCCGGCTGTGTGCTACACAAACTCAATGAGGAACTAAACCCGCACATAAGGCAGCTGTTTAATCTTAGCCTTACCACAGGATATGTGCCCAAGGAGTGGTGTATGGCAACTGTGGTCCCACTCCACAAAGGCGGTGCCTCTACGGACCCTGGTAATTACCGCCCCATAAGCTTAACAAGCCTGGTCTGCAAAGCTATGGAGAGGATCATAATGGAACTCATAAACAAAGACATAGGGGACTTGCAGACATTGGACCCGACCCAGTTTGGCTTTGTCAAGGGCAGATCATGCCTTTTGAACTTGGTCGACTTCTTTGAAACAGTCACCAAGGCCATTGATGAAGGAAAGGCAGTCCATACAGCCTACCTTGACCTTGCAAAAGCTTTCGACACAATACCCCACTCGGGTATTATAGAGAAACTTACCAGCTTAAATGTAAACCCATATGTCACAAGATGGGTTGCAAACTGGCTAAAGGACAGAACCCACAGGGTTAGAGTAGCTGGTGCCATGTCAGACTCCAAGCCGGTCACAAGTGGTGTCCCACAGGGCTCAGTCCTTGGCCCCCTGTTGTTCGGCATCTACTTTTCAGAAGTACAGGCTAACATAGGAGGACTATGGCTGACAAAGTTTGCAGATGACTGCAAACTGGAAGCCATAGTGGAAAGTACATCGGACACAGATATCCTTCAGAGGGGTCTCACGGAAACTGATAGCTGGTGCCAGAGCCATGGCCTGAAGTTAAATGCCAAAAAATGTATAGTCATACCCTTTGGCAAAAACAAGGTAACCCCAAGCTACCATATAGGTGGCAATCCACTAAGCACAGAAGAGGTTATCAGGGACCTGGGGACCCAGGTTGACAGTGGCCTTTCTTTTGACACTCACATTGCTAAAGTGGTTAGAAAAACCTTCTACATTGCCCACCTGATCATGAAGGGATTCACATCCAGATCAAGTGAGGTCATTGTTCCCCTGTACTCTTCACTTATCAGACCAATGATCGAGTACAATGCCCCATTCGGGATGTATCTCACCCGACACCTGCAGCAATTGGAGAGACCCTAAAAGTTCCTCACCAAAAGGATAAAGGGACTCCAAAATCTGTCATATGCTGCCAGACTGAAGAAACTCCAGCTCTATTCAGTCGCATACCATCTGCTCAGAGGTGACCTGTGCCTGACATACAAGGCCATGTCCAACCCGAATTAATGGACATGCTCCACCTCAAAAATCCAAATCTACCAGATCCACTAGAGCAAGTGACTTAAACCTTAGCACGGATATAAATAGGACATGCTGGAGGGATAGATTTGTCACCCAGAGACTCCCTATGTTGTGGAATAAAATCCCGGTCCATGTGAGGCAGAGCACCTCGCTGGCTCTGTTCAAGAGAAATCTTGACCGGTGGATGGGAGATCATAGGTTTACCCCGGGAATCATCTCTGTGTCACTGCTGGACAGAGGCACAACAAACTAATGGGCACAGTATTTTTTAACATAAGGGGTGGAGTAAGCCACAAAAACTCTGGGCTAGGCTTATAAATGCCTTAGGGCAGATAGCCTAGTATAAACCTATGAACCTATGAACCTATGATACAGGAAGACAATAAGGAAATGCTGCAGCATGGTAATTGGAGTACAAATGAGTAATTAACACCTAGAAACTCACAGTGGGCCATAGGCAACAGCTAACAAAGCTGCTAGCAGCTACCTGCAGAACTGGAAAGAAGTCCCGTACAGCAAAGAAAAGAGAACTGTCACAGCAGAACAAAGCAAACTTGTGTAGATCAGCTACATAACACATTTCGCAACACAATCCTGGGTTGTGGAAGCACAAAACAAGAAAGGCAGCAGCTGGATGCATGCCTGACAATGGGAGGTGAATCGGGTTGAAAATAGACGTAAAGGGCAATAGATGAATCACGGCAGACAAGCGTAAGTCAACACCAAAGGCCCCACAATAGCAGTACCTGCTGTAAAACCAACAATTAAGATACCCTGCAGCTGAAATAGCACAAACACACCAAATTACATGAGCATCATCCATTACACAATAGTATAAGGTGTGAAAGCCCCACACACACACTTGTGTATTCCCAGACACTCTGCACCATTGGTGTATACAGACGGGGAACTTTTAATATGTATATGTTAGGGGCTGCCATAGCTTTGATTCACCAGCATGTGTTGGAGACTGACGGTGGTGTTGAGGATGATGCTGACAACCATCTCAGGCACCAGAGGAGGAGACAAATGTTCAGACCCAGGGTAACCTACCAGGGGCTACATGATCTGGAGATAGTAGAGTGTTACAGGGTAGACAGGGACATCATTACAGCAACTTGTTGAGCTGTGCCAGCCATGCCTCAGAGCCAGATGTAACAGAGGGGAACCCATCCCAGTGGACACGAAGGTATGTGTAAGCTTGAGAATACTAGCCACAGGTACCTTCCAAAGGCCAAATGGGGATATCATGGGGATCTCACAGGCATCAGCATTCAGGGTACTCCACCAGTTCCTGGATGCCATGTTACCACATGCCAATGAGCAAATATACTTCCCTCAAATGCAGGAGGAGTTGGCCAGCAATATGTGTCTCTTCCACCGTGTGGCGGACTACTCGGAGGTACTGGTGCAATAGACTGCATGCACATACACATCAAGTCACCACCTGGTGAGCAGGGTACGTGCTACATAAACCACAAGGGATTCCCCACCATCAACTGCCAGGTCATGTCCAATGCCCAGGGCATTATCATGGATGTGTGTGCTGGCAGTCCTGGAAGCTATCACGACTCCCACATCTGGCATGCCTCACAGCTGTATCAGGTATTTGCCAGGGGGGGACATCCCATATGGCCACCTGGTGGGGGATGCTGGCTATGCACTGGAACCGTGGATGATGACTCCCATCAGAAATGCACACACAGCCATGCAAAAACAGCATAATGAGGCACACGCAGAAACCAGAATCATCATAGAGTGCGTGTTTGGGATGCTGAAATCAAGGTTCCGTTGCTTGGACATATCTGGTGGAGCCTTGCAGTACTCTCCAGAAACGTGTGCCCACATCTTCATAGTATGTGCCATGCTACACAATATGATCCTGTGGAAACAGCTGCAGCAGGGACAGAATTGTGATGGCCCTCACAGCCCACCACCATTGCCAAGGGACCCACAGGCACAGGGGGACTCAGACCACGAACACCCTGTGCTAGCCCTAGTAGGCAGACGGAGGCATGCCCAGTATGCCCATGCCTTGGCAAAGAGGGAACATATAGCACACACACTGACAGTGTAGGCACGCATGGACTGACACCCTTCTCCACCTGCACACACAGCAAACATGGATGGCACACACACACGACCACCTGTAAATTGTCATGTATAGGTGGTCTACTGTGTGCATCCTACATAGGTAGCCTTCAACTATTGTACATGCAACCGCCATTGGAACAAGGTAAGTCAATACCTGAACAGTAAATTAAGCTATCAGCATGTGTCCATACTGTATGTACAGGTTCATAGATACATAGGTAGGTACATGCCCATCTGCCGAAGCCACTCATAAGCATAGGCAAAATGTGTCTGCTGTCACCACCCCATGGATCAACTAACTGTTCCCCTATGGAGCAGAGCCACTTGTGGGATCCCTGGGGTGTAGCTACTGTTCACCACCCACTCTGCAAGGATTCCCCGGAGTGTCACTGAGGGGTTTTGTATAATGTAATCAGGGATGTAGTTCCAAATAATGGGGAGTATCCCTGACAGGAATCTTCACAGATGTGTACATGTTACATAGTATACCTTAAACACAGCTTGCATATATATGTAGTTCTCCACAGAATAATAAACATGTGGAACACAAAACCGCTGAAATGTGCGTTAATCACCCTTGCACTACCAGTGCCTGCTCTGAGGGGTAAGATATCACTGCCAGGATTAGAACACGCAACCATGTACACATTCATCACAATAACATACCACTAAGCTACCTGAGATGTACCAATGGCAGTTGTATATACTGACAGGAAAAAACACAAAAGGTAGGACTGTGTTGAAATAGGACAAACCGGCATGTACACAATGAAAGGTGTATGTTTTATATATATATATATATATGGTTCTACCTGACTTCACCGAAACACCACAACACCGACAACGCAGTCACCGAAACCACATAACCGACAGTACAAAAACACGAAAATCCACATGCCCGACAACGAAATAACCGACGGTACACAAACACGAAACCTTATACACTTCACACACCACAATCAACAAACAAAACACATTCCCCATCCAAAAACCACATACACAACACAAGCACACCAAAATCCCTGCAAACCCACACTAAACCTCACATACACAACTACCTAACCCAAACACAATCACTACCGCGACACTTACCTGACCCGCCCTAACCCTAACTCACTTATCCCGCCCCTAACCCAAACACATTCACTACCGCACACTTACCTGACCCGCCTCCCTAACCCTAACTCACTTAACCCACCCCTATCCACACTTACCTTACTCGCACCCTAACGTCCGTCATCATACTTACACAGCCTTTTCCCATTTCGGCATCCTCAGCGCGGTGCTTTCATCCGTCGGGGTCTTCTGCACTGTCGATCTTCTGGGTCCCGTCGCCGGTCTTCTGCTTTCTGCTCTTCTCGCGCTCCGATTTACTGTTTCGCTGTCGCGATGTCGGTGAAGTCAGGTAGAACCATATATATATATATATATATATATTTACACATCATATATATATATATATATATATATATATATATATATATATATATATATATATATATTTACACATCATCATATATATATATATATATATATATAGAGAGAGAGAGAGAGAGAGAGGGAGAGAGAGAGAGATATGTCGATATATGGGGATATACATATATATGTAGATATATAGATAGGTTAACAACATCTACATAACCATGGAGGTACATATAAATGGGATACCTACCACATACTGACTTGCTTTACATACCGACGCACGTAATCCCGAGGCTTAAGGACCGAAAGAACACAGTGCTGAAACACCAGATGCGTGAGGTGTAATCTCACGATGTTAATGGACAGTTAGTCAGTGCTTCTGGTGCTGCGGTTTGGGTAGGTTACTGTGTGTACGTGTGTTTCTTAGGGCTGTAGTGTGTGTTAGTGTGTGTTCTGTGTGTGGTGTGTGTTCTTGGGGGACTGTAATGTGTGGTTGTGGGTTCGCTTTGTGTGTCTGCGCGATCTATGATGTAGTATATTAAAGTAGGGTGTGGTGTGGGGGGGGGCGCAGACACCTACATGGGTGGTGTAGGGTGGCTTGGCCACCTACTCATATGTAGTGTAGGATGGTTTGTTTGGATGCGTTGGGTGGCAGTGTGTCTGTATGTACATGTGTGTGTTCCATGTTCATGTTACCTTTGCGAGTTACTGTAGATGTTGGCAATGTGGGGTATGGCAGTCTGGTCCTAGTACTGTGTGCGTCAGAACACTGTGGTTTCGGGATTCTGTAGGTCTCCCGTATACAGCGGTTGAAGTGTTCACATATTGGTATAACATAGGCCATAGCAATCACACATTCCGCCACCACCAACCTTTATGAACAGAGGATATGGAGAGTATATGCCTATACATCATTACAAATATGTGCTATGGACATGAGCCAATGATAGTGTTACCACCTGTTCCACTTTGTGAGGGACACTCCCTCTTTGGGCAGTTGTGTCCTGACCAAATATATTAAACGTGACAAATGTCCTGGGATTGTAGGACATATTTATATCCCATATGTACTGTAATAGTTGTATACAATAGTTATTTCTGTATCTAAAATACCTACATGGTACAGGAAACAGGATAAGCAACTAAACTGCTACAAGAATAAGCTTATAATTAGGCAAGAAAGGAAAGTTCTATCCCTTGTACTGACCGTGGTTTGTGTCGGCCTGTAAAATCAGATGTGTGTCCCGAAAAGGACCCACTATGGACATATGAAAAGGTGGCAACCCTAGCCAAAGAGGGTCAGTCACCAACACAACTACAATGACTGCAAATACCTATGACAGAAATACACAGCTATCATGTAGCAATACGTTATTACATTCAGATGTATTACCAAAGGGATTCAAGGACTAACATCACCTGCATGCTATACAGAAACCACATAACAGTGCTTTAATGAATCAGCCTGCAATTACCATTGTATTAGTCCACAAAAGGATAGGTGTTCAAATAGGGAAGGAACCCTCATGCACATAGCGATTATGTATAAAAGCAGTTCCTACACACCTGCATCTGCTAAGCACACCCACCAACATCACCCCCACACCCAAACATATTACAATACAAACTGTAATAACATCACAAATCATTCACACTGTACGACATCTGCAGAAGCCTTACCATACCTTGTCAGAGACACACTAACATGGCCCTATGTGAAATAGCTGCTGTTATACAATGGAACAGCTGCTGATGTAATAGGGTTTGTTTGCACTAATCCCGTTTCAGAGGGTTGTGCGTACACCGGGATGTGTTAGCAATTAGTGAGTAAAAGCACAGTATGCTACACTTGTACACCAAATCAAGGATGTCTGGTGAGCACACTGTACACCACATAACAGTTCATGCATAACCATATGGCCTTGAGCTGGCCAAACATCCTTGCCAGACTTAAACATCTGCAGAAGTACCAGGTACAAACAAACTCTGCATAAGTAGCACTGCTCTGAAATATAACAGCTATACTCACATGTAGAACTAAATCCTCTAGCCATTACACACAGTCCACGGGAGTCATGAAGCTAATATATCTCTGTGTGTCTCCATATAGCTGTTGAAATATATCACAATAACAGATCTAGGCCATCTCCCTTGAAAGTAAGGCAAATGGACAATGTCCAAAAGGAGTACTCACTTATACACCACTATTGCCATGGTATCAGCTAATGGAGTAGCTGCACAGCTGATGTGCATCCAGTTAACTACTTTGGAACAGCAATTGGTGGACAGGATACCACATGTTACCGATATGTAACTAGAAAAGGATGTGTTATCACACATTCAAACCATCCATATATACCAGCGGAACGTTACAAAGAACATTGAAACACAAACCAAAAAGGATTGAATCAACAGTTAACGACACCTCGGGTTACTAATAAGGTATGTAGAACAGTCAGTATGTCTGTGTATGTAGTACTATTCTGTAGTATTTAAAGTACACGCAGTCCATATAGTGGAAACAGTTATCTTGTAGTGATGTATTGTTGAGCATAGTAACGCTTGTAGTATTTGTGTGTACTGCTGTAGGTTACAAGGCAAACACCACATACACCACAAGGGATGCTATATAAGGGCTTTGAAAAGAAATACTCCTCACCAGTCGACATCAGTGGCAGGGCTGGTCCAACAAGTATGTGCTATAACAGGGGATAGTATATGTTGATATATTGTAAATGTAGCCATATGTATGGGTGTGATACAGAAAATAACATGTGGAAGGTTGGGCCACTGTGCAAGTATGTTTTGCATTGTGGGATAATTGTGTAATGTACAGTATTGTAGGAAGATATGTATTACAAGCTACATAGCATTACTATAATGATAGGCAAACATTAGTTATGTCAGTTGGCATTTACAAAACACAATAACAGGATACATATGTCTTTTAGTGAGCCGACAGTTTATCAGCATGATAGCAAAGTAAAATGGAAGAGCTATTTAACTATCCATGCACATAAGACATGTAATATGTGCAAAGGTAGGTACTAGGCTGTCTTACCAAGGGTATCTGTACGCCTAGCTAGCGTGTGTTGTCTTTTGCCACCCCCATAGGTTGGTTCCCTGTGCCTCTGAATGGCAGAGCCAATAGTTCCCTGTGCCTCTGTCCAGCAGAGCCACTGCAGTGATCCCCGGGGTACATGTCTGTCTCCCATCCACACATCAAGGTTTCCCCTTGAAGAGTGCTCTTGAGGGGCCCTGCCTGATATACATTGGAATCACGTTCCAAAGCATAGGGAGTGTCCGGGTCAGGAATCTATCCATCCAGCACATCCTATTCGTCGTTGTGGTTAGGTGTATACCCCTAGAGCATGTGGCTCTCAGGAGCTTCTGTTTAGGTGGAGCATATCCAACAATACAGGGTTGGACATGGGCCTTGTATGTCAAGCAGAAATCACCTGTGAGTATGCGGTATGCAACTGAGTACAGCTGGAGTTTTATAGGTTGGGCTGCATAGGTCATCTGTTTGAGGTCAGTAATCCTCTTGGTATGGTACTGGTGTGGTCTTCCAAGCTGTTGCAGTTGTCTTGTAAGGTATATCCCAAATGGGGTGTTGTATCCTTTAATGGGTCTAATATGACATGTGTAGAGTCACAATGGCCCCTGTGATCTGGATGTGAACCCATTAGAGATTAGGGGGGCCATGTAGAAGGATATTCTAACCACCTTGTCATTATGGGTATCGAAGGAGAGATTGCTATCTACTGGTGTTTCCGGATCCCATATTACCTTTTCTGTATGTAGGGGACTAGCACCTATGTGGTAGTCCATGGGTAATTAGTTATATCCAAAGGGGATGACTATGCACTTTTAGGCATTCAGCTTGACACCATGATATTAACACCAGGTATCCGTCTCAGTGCAATCCTTCCAGAAGATGTCTGTAACAGCTGGGGAAACAATTATGTCCCCTAGTTTGCAGTCATCTGCAAATCTTTTCAGCCAAAGCCCTCCTGTGCTTGTCTGTACGTCAGAGAAGTATATACCAAACATGAGGGGTCCTAGGACTGAGCCCTGGGGGACGCCAGTTGTAACTGGTATACAGTCAGACCTAGGGTATGCAACTCCCACTGTGTGGGTTCTGTCCGTGAGCCACTTTGCAAACCATCACATGACATAGGGGTTAATGTTCAGGCGGATGGGTATGTTGATAATACCAGAAGGAGGAATGGTGTTGAAAGCCTATGAGACATCTAGGTAGGCTGTGTGGATCTCCTTACCCTCATCTAATACCTTGGTAACTGTCTCTAAGAAGTCCACCAAGTTTAGGAGGCATGGTCCGGCCTTAACCATGCCAAACAGGGAGGGGTCAAAGGTTGGGAGGTACCCAATGTCTCTGTGACAGTGATCCATGATGTGCACCATAGCCTTGCAGACCAGGCTAGTCAGACCTATAGGGAAATAGGTCCCGTGGTCCATTGTGGCACCACCTTTGTGGAGTGGGATAACTGTTGCTGTGTGCCATTCAGGGAGCACTATGCCCGATGTGAGGCTATTATTGAACATGGTGCATAGGTGAGGAGACAGTACGATCCAAAGTTCATGTAAAATGCAGCCTGGGATGTTGTCCAGTCCCATGGATGCTGTGATATTGCCTTTAGAGTGTGCAGCTTTGAGAGGGATCTGCCAGGATGTTGCCAATATCAATTGTTTCTGTAATGTTCGTGCCTTTGTGCTGTAACTCAGAGCAGATCTGGTTGTTGACATTGAGATATATGACATAGCTATAGAATGCTTTGTGGTTGTTGTTGGTATTAGTTGCGTTATAGTTTTCATAGCTAGCTTTGGAGGATCTTATAAGGGATCTCACCTTCTTACTGAGGCTCGCCAGGGATCTCCTTCATGCATGGTATTGTACTCTCGTTTGCAACAGTGTCTTCCTCCTGTAGTACAATATGTTTATGGCAGGGGACCACCAGATTAGTTTAGTTAATTATGAGTATAGCATCGTGGTTCTGTTTGGGATAGCACAAGCCATGCACTCTTGTAAGTGCTTATAGAGTGCATTTGTGTAGGATTCAGCAGTTGTAACAGTACTGTCCATCTGCATGGGTGTCATGACGTCCACCATGTCTGTCTTAAGAAGCATGTAGTTGGCCTTGTAGACATATTATACTGTGGTTCCCTTAATGGAGGGTAGGTGCGGGATGTGGATATCAACAGTGTTCATCACATGGTCTGATCGGACCAACGAGGAGTTGGCTTCACATGTGGAGCACCAGTCACTCATGTTGGTAATGACTAGGTCTAGGATATTGTTGCCCCTGGTGGGTGTGTGTGGATATGTTGAATCAGGGCATTGGTGTTTATGAATTCCAGAAACCATTGAGCTAATGTGCTGGTACATGAGTAGTTTTCCCAGTTAATGGTGAGGTCGATTCAGTGAGACTTATGTGATGAGTGTAGTGTTGTGCGACTGTGTACCTTCTCCACATGACAGTCAGGGTCAGGCTTGGTTGGAGAGACCTTTACCTCCAGTTTGGCTAGATGAGTGCATCTTTCACAGGTTGTAGTGTTGGGTGGTAGGTGGAGAGACTTGTCTGTGTACATGAGGCAATGTGTACATTGCCTCAAGATGTCTAGATTCATCAGATAGACAGGTGAGAACACTGGCAGTTGACTCTTGGACATGCCTGAATATAGAACTACATTCACCTAGATAAGTGAGGAAAGTGAGTACAAGAGCTACATTACTCTACGCAAGTGAGAAAAGTATGTACAAAACCTGTTCACCCTTACCTGTAGGTGATGTGGAAGATTGAGTGCTATAGTAATTATTAGCTTATGTAGTGTTTACAAGTCCTGAATAAGTGTTTAGCATGAATAAGCAATCCAGATTGGGTCTTGGATAATATAAACACAAGGCCCCCTCCACCCAACAGGTACACAAGCATATATCCATGTACACCACAGGGCCCCTGTACCCACAACTATGCAGGTACAAGCTGCACTCAGTCTGCATGGGACCTGCCCACATCACAGGTTGTATCATACACATATGGCAAAACAAGATGCTTTCCATGTACACATCATGTAAAACATAGATCCATGTCAGGTTGTGTACACACTGAATGGTGCACACCAATAGGTATCACAATCCACAAAGGGGGAGACACCACTGATAATGGGAAGTACTGCACTACTACCCTGCTGAGTCTGGTCTGGAAGGCCATGAACCTTGATCACTTACGTGATGTCAGCAGTACAGATGTAGATGACAGTATGGTTGATGTCACACTGCATATCATAACCTTGCCAGGTCACAGGACATTATCACCCATACTGTGTACCACCTACACTTGGTATACTAGATGTACATTCCTATGTCACAGGAGTGTTTTGCAACAGGACTGCTGGCAGAACCAACACTACAGAAGGTGTCTGAATAATATGTGATCATCACACCAGTGGCAGCTACAGTATGTCATGGTTAATGAATTCTATTCCCCCTCATTGTAGTCCATACCTCACAGACAAACAGAAGGCATTTGCCTACTGAGGTATGCGAATGACTATGACCTAGGAGCAATAGCTGACTCACATTGTCACCCCTATGTTAATAAACCTGTACCCATGAACTACCACCTAGGCAGCAGTCAACATAATGGACACGTGTGTGTGAGGGATGCAGCTGGGCAGTTGTCTTTCCTGTGATAGCTACGTCACCACACCTGTCAGGGAGTCATATGTGCAACCCTAATAATGACAGGGTGCCATTCATGAATATAGAGATCATTGTCCAGCCATACAGAACACTCAAGTGACCCATATCAGATCACATATTTCCTTTAAGGGGTATTGACCATGTGCAGAGTGCCAACACCAGCCTTCCCATTCCCCATCTCCACTATGTAGCATGATGCATACCCTGAATAAATCCATGTCCAACCCAGTGATGTCGGACATGCTATACGTACTCATCCTGATCTCGAACACATACTTCATGGACATCCACCTACCACATGCTGGACAGATCCTTGTCCCATTCACTTGACATAGTCCTGCCATACTATGCATTCCTGTCCGTCAAAGCTGCACATCGCCCCCCTCTCAGACATGGTGTGATGACCCATGGTATATGTATCATTAACCCTGTGGATCAGTAATGTGGCACTGCTCCACCTGGCCCCACAGACCCGCCTGTCGGCTACAGCCAGGTAACCTTTCATCCTAGATGCATACATGACCCATGGCATATAGCCCACTAGTTGACTTTGACTGTACATGCTACAGTTGATATCCATCCCTGCAAATACCATCTGGCTAGCCAGTGTCTCATGTGTATCACATGTGCAACACAGTTGATACATGGCAGGATGTTGAATCGTTGTACAGTGCCGTGTAGATGTATATGGCAGAACACATACATGCAAAACCTTATGTGAACATGTCTGCAGGGTCACAGGTCATGTCTGTTAAGGCAGTGTAAGTCCTTATATGTGACATATACACTGCATCAAGGTCGACTGCATTAATGTGGACACATCCAGCCATGTGCTGATAGGTAGGAACACCAGTACAGGCAACCAGACATGCCCACATCAAGACAGCAACCACATGGAGTATGAGCAATGTAATCAAATGACACACACACACACACACACACACACACACACACACACACACACACACACACACACACACACACACACATGGTGATAATATCCACTCAACATTGAGTGTCACATGTGCGTGATACAAATGTTGGGATGGTGGCCTAATGGTTAAGGTGTTTTCCTTAGAAACAGAAGGTGCAGGGTTTGAGTCTCACAAGGGATCATTGGCTAGGCTTAAAATGGCTCACAAGGGCAGTTAGCTTAGTACTAACCTATGAACCTATAAACACATCAGTGTCATGTAGGTTTGCAAATACAGCTATTTAAACTGAATTAATGCAATACAGATGTATGTTCAGCTGTAGCTCTGTATGTCTCTGAGGTACTGTGACCTGTCTCCATCATTATGTCTTCCAGGTATGCCGAATGCAAGGCTTCCCCCTTTTACACGCTTGGAGGATGAGGCCCTCATCCCATACCTACTCGACAATCATGACATCCTGTTCAGCCATGTGCCACATGATGCACAGCAGTGGGATGCCCTGTGGATGGAACTTCGCAGGAGGGTTAATGATGTGGGTGGCCACAACCGCACATACCAGCAGGTGCGCAGACACTGTACAGACCTCATTAGACAGGTGAAACAGAGTGTGAAAGCAATCACCAGGGAACAAGGTGCAACAGGTGGTGGACCACCAACCAAGCCCCCACTCACACGTACCGAGGAGCTTCTGGCAAACCTGGGGACACCTGCAGAACCACATCCACAAGCCTTAGCCGATATTGTGGAGGTGGGTGCCTCTCAACCACTGAGCCTGGAGTTGCCTGGTAAGTCAGTACTGCACCTATAACAACTATATTCCATATAGCTGCATGTGTCACTGTACAATATGTAATGTAACATCATATGCAAGGCATGTATACACACATGCCGCATACTATAGTATTCTACTCTGTGTATGCACACATGTGCATACACCATAGTATAGTCTAATGTACTGGTGTATGTGTTATGCACATTGCTCCCTGTAGCCTTTATACAGGGGTGGATTATGCTCATACTGCTGTGTTACTCCTATTGCAGGTGAGAGTGTTATTATTTATCAGGAACCATAATGCACAAATCTATCTGCCATGTGGCCATTCACAACATGTACACATAATGTATGGTCCTGTCACAATATACAGGTCGGACCTGCAATGCATCACAATGACTATCCATGTGCAACACTTGCAAACTATGTGAATCATCTCACCGACATAAATCCTCACAAACTTTATTGCCAGATGTGTTGACAGCTGTGCATACAGTGGTGGAGGTGCTGCTCACTTTAGAAACATACAACAGATCTGATCTACACATGTGGTGAATACAAACAGTACTACACAGTGGGCTGGAGTATGGCCAGCACACAGGTTTCACCGGTGTGGATCATAGCCCTGCTATGAATGTCACACAATGTGATGTGCTATCTTGACATGTCCATGACATCTATTGGCCTGGCTGCTACACTACCTACCTAACCTGAAAACATATCCCACATACCACCCTTTATCTGCATAACCCTGTTGTCAGTGGAGCATATATGTCATATGGGACAACACAGACGTGTGAAATAGATGCCCATCATAATAATTTGGACAACACAGGTACACACATGGCCATAGAGGATGGCCAGAGACATGGAGCAACACACACAGTAGACATGTTGTGCTTGTGTGTACACACTGTCATACAATGGCTACACATGGTTCGGCCATGGTCTTTGTATAATGGTCATAATGTAGATGTGCAACACTAGACATCCTACAGGCTTGTGCACATCTTGTGTAGGCGTAACATCAATCCACCACATAAGATATGTTGAAAATCTTGAAGGTGTTGCAACATGACAGCAGTCACCTGTACAGTATCCACATCAGGCCACAGATACAGTACATTCCCGTTGCTGGTGATGGACATAAATGCCATACTAGCTCCTCGTGTGTGTGTGTGTGTGTGTGTGTGTGTGTGTGTGTGTGTGTGTGTGGTACACAGATGTCATGTGGGACATGGTGTACCGACGTGTTCGCCATGTCTGGTCATAGTTGCCAGGCTGCAGCAATATGGTTGCAGATGTGCAGGGGTGTCATCCGTATACCCATCAGTGACCTGTGTCACAACTTCCACATCATGATTTAGTGTGTATACACCTCAGTGATGTGGGTCACATTCCACAGTATATATGTTTTGTATCTGAACACAGTCATGGCTATGAACCCTGAATAACTCACTATATATAGCACTAGAGACGCCCCATGATTCCCTGCAATGGCCATGCACATCAGCTAAATTTGCAGTATATCTGTAGGGTGGGCAGACAACACTGAATTGGTACACCATTGCCCCACTGTATATTAGACAGGACACCATTGTGTTAAACATGTATGCATGTCATTGCACGTCAGCAGATCATATGTCATACTACATGTGATTATCAAGGTCATATGCCACATATCAGGCAGGTGTACTGTTAACCTGTGCTGGTTCACATGGTGTAACACAGGGATGTATGCTAACCACTACTATGATTGTGTAATTTGCATGCCATCTGCTATGACACATACATGCTGTTGTGTGCAACCTAGGGATGTATGATAACTACCACTATTATTGTCTGCTCTGCATGCTGTCTGCCAATATCAAATGCATGTTGCATGCCTTCTGTCATATCACATGTGTGTGTGTGTGTGTCTATTGTATAGATTGTAATGTACAGTTCTTGCCTGCCCTCACAGGTGATGTAGGTGCATTGCCCTCCTGCGGTACATCAGATGTTAGTGTCCCCACAGACTCTAGCAGTGATGATGAACATATGATTGGGACAGAGGCAGAGTTGTCATGGGCTGAAACTGTGCCATTGGTTGCCATTCCATCTATATTGACCTCATCCTCGCACACAGATCCCATACCTGCACATACCCCATCACCAGTGACCATAGAAGAAGGACAGTTGGAGCATGGTAGCTTGGAACAGGAAAGTTTGGGGGCTGTGGAAGGTGTGCCTGCACACCATGGTGTCAGCCAAACTACTGGTGGTGCCCCACACAGGCACATGGCCAGTGCTGCTCGTAGGAGGACCTCTGGTCAACATGCTCTTGCATGACAGAGCACAGCAGCTGGTGTCACCAGATGCATGCCTCAGGATGTAATAGAGGCACAGGCACGTGCTGAATGGTGCAACAGAAAAGATCAGAGGCTACAGAGGGCTGCTGTCCGTTCTTTAAACAACAGCATCCAGGCAATGGTAAATGCTCAACAGCAGATTGCTGATGCTTTGGATAGACGGATGGCTGATGTGGTTGGAGTCCTTGACCGTGGCATGACAATCCACGAGTGTGAACTGTCTGTGTTGGAACATCTGGTAGGAGTGAGGCATCAGGCATGTGAACATAGGCCTGCTACATCACCTGTGTCAGGTCTACATGTACGAGCTACCTCACATGCCCGCTCCCATAGTGGCGGTAGCAGCAGCAGTGCATCTGGTGCTGTGCTGTCCACACCATGACATAGCAGGCCATGTGCACATGGCCCAGGATGGTCCCAACAGGGACATAGTTCCAGTGGACTAGTGACATCAGACAGTACCCAATCTGCACCTCTGTCTGGTAGTGCCTGTGCAACCCCTGGCAGGCATAGGTCACATGTCCATGGCTGTAAAATCTCACCTGTACAGTCTGCAGCTGTCAATAATACCCCTGTGTAGGCCAGACACATTGGAGAACTCTGTGCAGACATACATGCACACACTGGACACATATGTAGGGCACTGCAACACACACATGCATAACATCCACACACGCCCAATTAGATCAAAAGCCCAAACCCACACACATGATGTCATCCAGTGATGCAGCCTAGGCCTCTGGCAAACATTAACACCCTGTGCATATGATGATGCCTGTGCCACATCCCTGACATCCACACCATCAGTGCAAGGACATGCTCATATGGTCTGATGCACAGGGTGAACAGACTAGGATGATATGTGTAGTTTACAAATGTTAAGGACTGTTGACAGTCAGCAGATATACCATGTAGTATAGGTGTACAATACTGTTAACAGTATGTGTCTTGTGTAACAACAGTGCAGCCTAGGCCTCCGGCAAACATTAACACCCTGTGCATATGATGATGCCTGTGCCACATCCCTGACATCCACACCATCAGTGCAGGGACATGCTCATATGGTCTGATGCACAGGGTGAACAGACTAGGATGATATGTGGAGTTTACAAATGTTGAGGACTGTTGATAGGCAGCAGATATACCATATATTACAGGTGTACAATACTGTTAACAGTATGTGTCTTGTGTAACAACAGTAAATGCATGTTGGTCATGATGTTCTGCTGTCCTTCTTCAGGTCTAATTGCACATGCCGGTGGATGTCAGTGTTTGCAGTTAAGTGTCCCATATGTCAATGTGGACTATTCACAGGTATGTATGAATATACCAGCATGCACTGTGTAGCTGCCACATACCAGTGAGAATGTCCCACATTAGAAACATGTTTACCATTCCAAGATGATAATAGCTATGTATTAAGCTACTGTGGCCACAGACATGACATCCATAAAGGGTGACATCACAGGTACAGTTACATGTAGTGGTGAGGTAAGAGAGTGGTCTAGCTGATTACAAGGGTAGAGGCCAGTGGGAAGTGTGATGCCTCAATGGGAATCAGTAATACACGTTCCCATGACAGGATGCCAACACACAACTGCACTCACACATGCAGGTATTGACACACATGTATTCAGTGACACTGTAACACACATATACACACACACACACACACACACACACACACACACACACACACACACACACACACTCTCTCATGGCTTCACCGACACAGTAACACAAACTCGCACACAGTTGCTACTGGTGGGATGAGGACCCCTGCCTATGTGCAAATCATCATTACAGTACTGTGCACCTACATGATGCGCCACAGAGAATACACTTGTACAGGTAGTCAGTATGGCCTAAGATCGGAGACATCAACATGGATAGTTGAATGCATCACCTGGATGGTGGGAGGCATCTTATCAGTTCAGTATGGTAACATACATCCTAACCCCAAGGACCTGTCAACCCTACATTCACACACTGTGGCATTCAGTAATTAATACACCTATGTCATGCACATACAGATGCCTCACATGTGTGAGATACACGCCCCTGCCTATGTCCTACTTTCTATATTGCAGTCCGTACAGATGTGTACACTAGTGTACAGGAGAGTGAGTAATAATTGAGATGTATTCCCCACAATACGTGACATATATGGACACACACGCAACCACACATGCCAGTACTGTGAATCTCAGACCTGCCTAGCTCATGCTATGTATGTCAGATGTATGCAGTATTGCACGCATTACAAACTGTACTGACACTTCCTGTGCCAACAGTGTTGATATATGCACTAAGGATGTCATATCTATTAACAGGTGTCAAGTGATTTACCTTTGCTGTCACCCTGACCACTGTCTAAGTTGTGTGTTATGTCCTTCAATTAATGAAACCATTGCTTACCAGTTACACAAGGTATTGTAGGACCACTTGTAACACACCTGTGAGCTGTCCACAGCAAACATCCATCTGCAAAGACGCCCCGCCACTTAGTTATTTCAACATATCTGTCCATACCTGTGGTACATCTTTCTGTACATTCAGCATATCACCATATACAGTTGGCAATGTTGAGGCTGCATTTCAGCTGCATGATGTACTAGGATACACGCCACCTGCATACATCAGCAACTGCACACGCATGTTATCTGAATGCACAACACTACGTGTACAGGTGTGTAGGTCCTACAAGCATGACATTTGGTCATGTTTGTAGGCATTGCAATTGGTGGATATGTGTAATGACATACATGACACATGGACTGTTGTATGATATGATGGGTGACCAGTACAGAGGGGATGTTACCTCTGTCAACACTGATATCACACCTTATGTACTGTTAGCATTCAGCAGCCATGGACCTACATTCCATGTGCATGTGTGTAATGGCTGTAGCCACCTGTTTGCACAAAGGACTACAACAGCTATGAGATTTACAGGTATGTTGTTTGTGTGGCATGTACATACCCAGGGTAGGTACATGTATGTCATAGCCATACATGAGGGTGTGTACTGGTGTACAGCAACAGACATCTGCTAATGGTGGAAAGTACCGAGGGCCCTTGGTATTTGTACAGCTGAACTGGTCACAGACAGTGGTATCATTGCAATGCATAACACATGATGCAACTGTGCCAGTACATGTGTACTGTCTACAGTTGATGTAGAGCTTAGTACAGTATACAGTTCAAGAGTCACATGGTGGTGTACTCATCTGTCATACAAAATGTATGGTTGCGTGTAGGTGGTCCGAGGGCATGGTGGTGTCTGCAGTTTACATCCTAGAATGCAACATGTGACACTGTGTCCTGCACATGGCTCATCTGTGATGTCTTTCATGGGGCGACCAGTCAGTACATGTGAGTGGCCTTTATGTATGTGGCTACACCACCTGGAGCAGTCCGTACCTGTGTTATGGCCCACATGTCTGGTTCTGAGGTATATGGTGGTAGTACTATTGTGCACTACAGAGACATCAGCCAGGTGTTCCTCACTGCACAGATGTCAGTACTCCCCATTGTTGGATCTACACTGGCCAGCTGTGAATATGGACGCTATACATCTAGCACTGGTTAGCATAAGAAAACAATGCAGTTGTCCTGTAGGTGTATGGGAGTTAACCTGCGTTTAGGGCATTTGCCTTGGAATGGCACTGTGTGGGCGGATGTGACTTGGGTAATATCCACACTCCCTTGTATCATGGATGCATGTGATATGTGACAAAGGCCTGCCTACTGTCAGCCATATCATCCCAGAATGACAGCTGATGTGTAAAAGACCAGTGTTAAATATATGTAGAGTAGCGTTCCCACTAACAATGACTACTAACACCAGAGACCATTACAATGTGTTTTTTACATCTTTCTGTAATAGCATGGCCACTCTGGCCCTCTGTGTTTAGCATCAGAGTGCATCCCAGTCAGCCCTGTGCTATTAGGAGTATGAGCATGCCCAGTATATCCTTGTGTAGATGGACACATAGTAGTGCATTCTGACCAGCCCTGTGCTACTAAGTGTGTGAGCATGCCCCGTGCTACTAAGTGTATGAACATGCCCAGTATATCCTTGTGTACATGGACACAGTGCATTCCGAACAGCCCTGTGCTACTGTGTGTGTGAGCATGCCCAGTGAGACCTTGTGTTGGTTATGTGCCTCTATGTATGGGCATGGCCATTGTAACCCTGTATAGTGGTAGTAGTCGTCCATTCCACCGATGGGCATACTCCAGGTCAGGATGGATTCATACTTTTAACAAACAGGTTCACAGGTATGTACATCTTAACTGCCAGCATCCCTGTTGATGTCTGCATTCCCAGATGGTCATAATGACAGCCTTGACATGTGTAGTCTGTGTGGAGTGATTCGTATGTATGTAGTATTATAATAGTAATCTGTAAATAGGCAGGTGTTCCGTACCCGACACTGGCGTGTGTGTGTATGTCTGTCCCCATTTGCCAGTGGACTCTAAATTGCTTTTAAACTGCCCACACTCCGTACATTTCTTATACCCACTGTTAGCAAGGCCGAAAATGTCACCCATCTACAAATACACCTCTGGGAGGGCTGTGTCCCAGTAATCTTGGTAGCACATTCTGTAACTGCGTAACGCTGTAGTGTAATAAAGTAGTTAGGTTGGTGTTCTAGTCCCACACTTGCTGTGTGTATGTGTGTGTCTCAACCTGTTTGCTTGAGGACTAAGTAATACTTTTATACTGCTCACACTCCATACATTTCTTATACCCACTGTTAGCAAGGCCGATGATGTCACCCATCTACTAATACACCTCTGGGAATGCTGTGTCCCAGTAATCTTGGTAGCACTTTCTGTAACTGTGTAATGCTGTAGTGTAATAAAGTAGTTAGGTCAGTGTTTGAGTCCCACACTCGCCGTGTGTGTGTGTCCCTGTTTGCCTGAGGACTGAGTAAAGCTTTTATACTGCTCATGCTCCATACATTTCTTATACCCACTGTTATCAACCCTGAGGATGTCACCCATCTACAATTACACCTCTGGGAGTGCTGTGTCCCAGTAATCTCAGTAGTGCGTTCTGTAACTGTGTAATGCTGTAGTGTAATAAAGTAGTTAGGTTGGTGTTCTAGTCTCACACTTGGGGTGTGTGTGTGTGTGTGTGTGTGTGTGTGTGTGTGTGTGTGTCTCCCCATTTGCTTGAGGACTGACTAATACCTTTGTACTGCTCACACTCCATACATTTCTTATACTCACTGTTAGCAAGGTCGATGATGTCACCCATCTACAAATACACCTCTGGGAGTGCTGTGTCCCAGTAATCTCGGTAGCACGTTCTGTAATTGCATAATTCTGTAGCTTAATAAAGTAGTTAGGTCGGTGTTCTAGTCCTACACTTGCTATGTGTGTGTATGTCCCTGATTGCCTGAGGACTGAGTAATGCTTTTATACTGCTCACACTCCATACATTTCTTATACCCACCGTTAGCAAGGCCGATGATGTCACCCATCTATAAATACACCTCTGGGAGTGCTGTGTCCCAATAATCTTGGTAGTGCATTCTGTAACTGCGTAATGCTGTAATGTAATAAAGTAATTAAGTCAGTATTCTAGTCTCACACTTGCCACGTGTATGTACGTGTGTGTGTGTGTATGTCCCCGTTTGCCTAAGGACTGAGTAATGCTTTTATACTGCTCACACTCCATACATTTCTTATACCCACTGTTAGCAAGGCTGATGATATCACCCATCTACAAATACACCTCTGGGAGTGCTGTGTCCCAGTAATTTCAGTAGTGCATTCTGTAACTGTGTAATGCTGTAGTGTAATAAAGTAGTTAGGTTGGTGTTCTAGTCCCACACTTGGTGTGTGTGTGTGTGTGTGTGTGTGTGTGTGTGTGTGTGTGTGTGTGTGTGTGTGTGTGTGTGTGTGTGTGTGTGTGTGTGTCTGTGTGTGTGTGTGTGTGTGTGTGTTTCCCCATTTGCTTGAGGTCTGAGTAATACCTTTATACTGCTCACATTCCATACATTTCTTATACCCTGTTAGCAAGGCTGATGATGTCACCCATACACCTCTGGGAGTGCTGTATCCCAGTAATCTCAGTAGTGTGTTCTGTAACTGCGTAATGCTGTAGTGTAATAAAATAGTTAGGTTGATGTTCTAGTCCCACACTTGCTGTGTGTGTGTGTGTGTGTGTGTGTGTTTCCCCATTTGCTTGAGGTCTGAGTAATACCTTTATACTGCTCACATTCCATACATTTCTTATACCCTGTTACCAAGGCCGATGATGTCACCCATCTACAAATACACCTCCAGGAGTGTCCCAGTAATCTCGGTAGCGCGTTCTGTAACTGCATAATGTTGTGGCGTAATAAAGAATTTAGGTCGGTGTTCTAGTCCCACACTTACCATGTGTGTGTATGTCCCCATTTGCCTAAGGACTGAGTAATGCTTTTATACTGCTCACACTCCATACATTTCTTATACCCACCGTTAGCAACGCCGATGATGTCACTCATCTACAAATACTCCTCTGGGAGTGCTGTGTCCCAGTAATCTCGGTAGCGCGTTCTGTAACTGTGTAATGCTGTAGTGTAATAAAGTAGTTAGGTCGGTGTTCTAGTCCCACACTTGCCATGTGTGTGTATGTCCCCGTTTGTCTAAGGACTGAGTAATGCTTTTATACTTCATACATTTCTTATACCCATCATTAGTAAGGCCGATGATGTCACCCATCTACAAATACACCTCTGGGAGTGCTGTGTCCCAGTAATCTCGGTAGCACATTCTGTAACTGCATAATGCTGTAGTGTAATAAAGTAGTTAGGTCGGTGTTCTAGTCTCACACTTGCCATGTGTGTGTATGTCCCCGTTTGCCTAAGGACTGAGTAATGCTTTTATACTTCTCACACTCCATACATTTCTTATACCCACCGTTAGTAAGGCCGATGATGTCACGCATCTACAAATACACATCTGGCGTTCTGTAACTGTGTAATGCTGTAGTGTAATAAAGTAGTTAGGTCGGTGTTCTAGTCCCACACTTGCCATGTGTGTGTATGTGTGTGTATGTCCCCGTTTACCTAAGGACTGTACTTGTACCTGGTATATGTCCCGCACCCATGTGCCATGCACATACAACCTTGCCTAGGATGTCCCACTATGTTGCTAGTAACATGCACATTGAGGACAGATAGTAGTCATGGTGTGACCACAGTAGACTGCAGAGGACATGGCACCCTGTACAGTGGTACAATAGGCACATATATGCGAACATTGTGCCTTCACTATGTTCCACACTGAATGGCTGCAACATATGTGGTGCCATCATATGTGATCCACTAAGGCCAGACAATGCTGTACACATGTGCCCTGTATGGACCCATGCGACTGACACCACGGAATACCTGTCCATTCTATCCATGCAAGTGCAGGGCCGACCTGCTCACTATAAGCAGGTTTCACCACACCAGGCCAGTATTGGCATATTGGGGTATAACAGGCTGAGTACACTACATGTGTCTGCCAAACCAGGTACACCTGTACATGTCACTGTACAGTATTGTGGGACATGCACATCCCAGGCAATGTCCATGTGAAGGACTATCACAGACATGGCATGCATTGCAAAGCTATGGCCCTACACATTGGTAACCAGGATGTTAGGCCAGATATTGCAGTACCCATCTGTGTAGGATATTGCAGACACTACACCCCTGCACTGCAAACCATTGTTGGGTGATGCAATGGCAAGGATTACCCCTCACCCAGCCTTGTACAGCCATCTTGCACAGCCAAACACTACACACCCATGGAACAATGCATACCTGCATGACAGTACTGGCACCCTGTGTCTGCATGTGGGTTGTGATGCTCCCAATCACAGTCACTCCCAGTATAAACCTCTTTGGCATACCAACAGTTGTCAAGCACTTTCACATGGCCTAGCCCATAGAACCTCCAGATTTCCCCCTGTGGTGCATGTGGTCTTGTGCATTACTGCGGTGTGGCAAACTAAGTAGTTACATTGTGTATTTGCTGCCCTGGCAAAGGTGTCAATGCGTGCCCATTAGAGTGTGGTTGTGGTGACAATGGTATCCATTCACATGGACTGATGTGTGCCACACCTAATGTATGTCTACTATATCTGTTGCAGATGGCACTCACTCACCTACACACATGTTCTTACAGCACTGCAACACGCCACCTCTGTGGCACATGTAGTAATGTCATGCACATGTAATAGTAATGAGTAGTCAGGGGTTTGCCCCTGCACTATTCAGTGTGTGGCAGATTATGGTTAAGTCTCCATGCCCTTCCCTGGTGTACATTGCCTGTCCCGCACACACACTCTCTGGTGGATGTGAAGGTGTTACACCTGCACAGCAGCAGCATGTGTATTGTAACAGATGGAAATGGTCAGGTGATGGCCTCTGCACCTATTGCAGTCTTCCTCTAGCTGATTGCATGTGGTACAGCTGTGATGGTGTTCCCATAGCCATCCACATGATAAACACAGTACACTATCTAGGGAAACATGTTATTATCTGGCCATGACAGTCGCTGTGAGTGGTACCTGGATGTGGTGTTTTGACACGGCATCGCAGATGATATCTGGATGTACCTCAATCATTTTCAACAGTGGAAAATAGCCTAATGACAGGAGGGTGATGTGCCACACAACTACAGCATGTAAGTGTAGCTAAGCTGCATTGAGACTACTGCCTGTTTAACATGTCTGTGGTAATGGCTATTCTGCATGTTAAAATACAGACATGACAGTACTCTTCATGAGGGGACCCCATCTGTAGGGCCATCTATGAACAGGTCAGTGTGTGCAACCATTTGTTTCCTGTGTTACACACTGAACACACTTCTGTGCACAGCAGAAGCATGATGTGGGGATTGCAGACAGTACACGATGATAGGGATATGTTACTGCCATCGCATCTCTGACTGGACATGTGTAACATGAGACAGTGGTATGACTGACACTGAGTGGGATTCCCAGTGACAAGCCAATGATGGGCAACTGTTCATAGCTGCGGTCACACGTCTACTACACATTGTACAGTTGCTATGCGGTATATATGCATATGTTGTGCTCCCTCTGCAAATGTATACCATCTATTGTGTTGGGTTGCTGGTGATATCTATGCATACTGTCGTAGGTAATCCTGTATACTGTTGTCTATCACTAAGCCATATGTGGGTTTAAAACACAACACCATGGGCCGAATGGGTTGGTAGCTCCCGGCAGATCCTCCTGTCCCACTTCAGCTGACCATGGCACCGTGCACCAGCACATCTGGGTCCCAGCCATTAACATCAACCTCTGTTGGCTCTGCACCACCTTCTGGTGTTACCACCACTGAGGATGGAGCATGTCCCCCTTGGGAGCGGGACCAGACAGGTACATATCTGCTGTCTTGCAGTCCCAGACATGTTGTGTAGGTGGCTCCCTAAGGGGTTACGAAGCCAGATATGCCAGTTCAAGGGCGGAGTGTCACATTTACAGGGTGATGCTGCCCCTCCTGGACAGCCCCCAGCACTGCCTCCTTTGCAGCTGTGTAGGTGCAGTGGCAGTTGCCCATGGCTGGAGACCTCCATCTCACTGTTCCCATGGGCTTTTGAATGCCGAAGACCCATCCCCATCCAGGGTGTATCCCCCCCACATGTGTCATATACCAACCCTGTATGCCGTCATTTCTGTGCTCCTACCTATCCTTCACGGCCATACCTACACTCCTTCCCCAACATCTGACCCTCACCTACGGACACATAAGGCCATTCGGCTCCTAGGACACCATCTGCCCTATACATAGCTGTCCATTACACACACATGCCCACTGGACACATGAAACCCTTATAATATGCATCATAACATACTACTGTTATCCTCACCACTGTCCTTCAGGCACACAGTCCTGGTATGCACATCACTCCTACATGGTTCAGGTACACATGAGGAGGATGACCCCATTGTACACAAAACACTACTGGTCCCTCTATGGTTACCCCATTTACCTTTATCATGATGATGATGTTGCACACAGCACATTGCAGGAGTACTGTTCACACATAATGATTGGACAACTGTTGTGTTAATGTACATTACATGGACAAAGTGATGTATACGGCCAATGTACAACTATTGTCTGTCTGAGGGAGTCTTGTGATCACATAGAACAACACCACTACATAATATAGGTGTCACTGGTGTTTCCCGTTTCATTCGTTTGTAATGCTTTGTTGCCACATGGCATGTCCCTGATACATCTCTATATATGTATGTACCTATATGCTGGACATAAACACTTACATGTACATCTACATGATGGGATACATTCCTATACTGTTGAATGACTACTCTGTATGATATCCTCTGGTTACAGCCTCTTATGCTCGATTAGCCTCTACATTGCTTAACCAATGCAATACTTGCATACTGGTAGCCAAACACGCTTACACCCGCTCGATCCCGCACTTGCTAATGCACCAGCATTAGTGCTTGCATCTGTCACTCACACCCCTGGGTGTGAGCGAGGACCACAATATTACCTTGTGATGCCTATTACATCGTACTACATGACTCCAGAATCGGGATTGGCCACCCATTAGGCGACGGCATCGCGTTCGACTGTACGGAATCAGCGGCCTGTCCAGTGACACAATCATATTTGTGTGTACCTCATACAATGTGCTCTCACCTTGTGATGCCTATTACATAGGTTCATAGGTTCATAGGTTGGTAGTAGGCTATCAGCCCTAGGGCCTATACAAGCCTAGGCATAACAATTCCTTGGCTAATTCTTCCCACATTATTTACTTTCCTGGACCCCTGTCTAGCAGGGCGACTGACGTGATCCTTGGGGTGAATTTCCTTTCTCCCATCCAATCATCAAGGTTCCTCTTGAAGAGGTCCAAAGAGGCACTCTGCTTGACATGTATGGGCAATCTATTCCAGAGTCTGGGGAGTCTCTGGGTCAGGAACCAATCCCTCCAGCATGTTTTGTTTATTGTGATGACAAGGTTTAGATCCCTGGAGCGTGTAGCTCTGAGGGATTGGGATTTCTTTAAGTGTAGCATGTCCAACAGCTCTGGGTTTGACATGGCCTTGTATGTTAAGCAGAGATCGCCTCTGAGTAGACGATATGCGACAGAGTATAGCTGGAGTTTTTAAGTCGGTCAGCGTGGGGCATCTGCTTTAGGCCTGTGATTCTTTTAGTGAGGTATTTCTGAGGCCTTTCCAGTTGTTGCAGATGTCTTGAGAGGTACATACCAAATGGGGCGTTGTATTCTATAATGGGTCTAATGAGGGATGAGTACAGTGGGACAATGACCTCCTTTTTTCTGGATGAAAAGCCCTTTGTGATGAGGTGTGCCACATAGAAGGATTTCCTGACTGTTGTGGCGATGTGGTTATCGAAGGTGAGACCACTGTCCACCTGTGTCCCTAAGTCTCTTATCACACTTTCTGTGTTTAGTGTACTGCCACCTATATGGTAATTCATGGATACATGTTTTTTCCCAAAGGGAATAACAATACATTTCTGGGCATTGAGCTTGAGCCCATGGCTCTGGCACCAAGCATCTGTTTCTGTAAGGCCCTTTTGTAGAGTATCCACATCATTTGGGGATTCAATAATGGCTCCCAGTTTGCAGTCATCTGCAAACTTTGTTAGCCAGAGTCCCTTAGTGTTGACCTGTACTTCAGAGAAGTAGATGCCAAACAAGAGCGGCCCCAGGACTGAACCCTGAGGTACTCCACTTGTCACTTGTCTGGAGCTGGATTTGGAGTTGGCTACTTTTACAGTGTGGGTTCTATCAGTAAGCCATTTAGCAACCCATTGGGTGACATAGGGATTAATGCCCAACTTAGTAAGTTTATCTATGATTCCAGAGTGGGGGATGGTGTCAAAGGCCTTGGCAAGGTCTAGATCGGCTGTGTGGACCACCTTACCCTTGTCCATGGCTCTGGAGAATGATTCAAAGAAGTCAATCAGGTTCAGGAGACAAGATCGGCCCTTCACAAACCCAAACTGGGTGGGGTCCAGTGTTTGAAGGTTGCCAATGTCTTTGTTTATAAGTCCCATGATAATACGCTCCATGGCCTTGCAGATAAGGCTTGTCAGACTGATGGGACGGTAGTTTCCGGGATCCAAGGTGGATCCCCCCTTGTGGATTGGGATAACTGTAGCTCTGTGCCACTCAGTGGGCACGAAACCTGAGGTGAGGCTATGATTAAACATGACACTTAGGTGAGGTGCCAGTTCATATTGTAGTTCATGTAGTACACAGCCCGGGATGTCATCTGGTCCCATGGATGCTGTATTCTTGGCTTTAGAGAGTGCGTTTTGTACCTGTGTGGCCATTATTACTGGAATTTGGCAATCTTCCGGTATTGAGATGGGCCGTTTAGGGGGTGAGAGGGGGGTGAAGTTGGCATTGAATCGATCTGCCAGGATATTGGCAATATCTTTTGGATCAGTATATTTAATGCCATTCTGTTTTAGCTCAGAGCAGATCTGAGCATTGCCATTTAGATTCTTGACATAGTTATAGAATGCTTTGTGGTTGTCTTTGGAATCTTTGGCAATTTTATTTTCGTAACTAGCTTTGGAGGATTTTATGAGGCATCTCAGTTTCTTACTGAGGCTAGTAAAGGAGTTTTTTGCATCCTAGGATTTTCCTCTTTTCCGCAAAAGTTTCTTCCTTTTGTTGTAAAGTTTGTTTATGGCAGGGGACCACCAGATTGGCTTCCTTTTTTTGGATGAGAGCATTTTGGTTCTATTTGGGATGGCACGATTCATGCATGAGTGGATGTGCTCGTAGAGTGCCTTAGTGTAGGATTCAGTAGTTGAACTTTCAGTTCCCGTCTGCATGGGTGTCATGAAGTTTGTCACTTCTGACTTGAGTAGCATGAAGTTGGCTTTGGAGAAGTTTTTTATGGTGGTTTCTTTACTGGGGGTGGGGTGGGATGTAGATGTTAAGGGTGATTAGCTTATGGTCAGACCTGACTAACGAGGTGGTGACCATAGGTATGGAGCATTGATTTCCCATGTTGGTAATGACCAGGTCTAGGATATTGGAGCCCCTGGTGGGACTATGGATTAGTTGATCCAGGGCATTGGAATTTATGAATTCCAAGAACCGTAACAAAGGAGTTGGGACATGAGTAGTTTTCCCAGTTAATGGCAGGGTAGTTAAAATCACCCAGTATTAGGGTGTTTGGTTCTATCTTAATATTTTCCAGTATGTTTAGAAAGGTGTAGTGAGAATCTTGGGGTATGGTGGGGGATCTGTAGCAAGCTACAATTTGGATGGCAGTCTTACCTAGTGTTAGTTGCACTTGGAGAATTTCAGACACATTGTGTTGGCTAACTAGCCTGGTGGTGTGAATATCCTTGGTGAATATTGACACTCCTCCACCTTTAGTGTTTCGGTCCTGGTTTGGTGGCCGAAAAGTGTGGTAAGAGTTGTAGCCTGGTATTGCAGGGGTGCTCTCTGGAGCCTTGAACCAGGTCTCAGTTACTGCACAGATATTGATGTTCTCCATTTTTAGGAGTGCCTCGAGAGAGTGCATTTTGAGGTTTAGACTTCTAGCATTGAGTAGCATTACCTTCAGATTTTGCATGCTTGTACCTGTTACGGTGGTGGTTTTGTCCTTTGAAGTTTGCCTAAAAAGGCACTATAGGTGTGGCAAGAGCCTTAGCCAGTAACCTGAATCCCAGGGGCGACAGGTGCAGACCATCTCTGGCAAAGCATCGTGGTCTGTCAATCATGTCATCCCAGGCAGACAGATACTGGATCCCCTTTGAATGACACCATAAACTTAGCCAATTGTTGAAGTCAATCATTTTATCCTTATATTGTGGTATCATTCTGGGCGAAGGCAGGATGCTACTCAGGGCTGGGGTCATACCTGCCTGGGCCACATGACCCGAGAGCTCTTCCATGTCTCTTTTCATGTAGTCCAGGGAGGTACATCTCAAGTCATTCACTCCAACATGGACAATGACAGAGTCATATTTGTACTTGTTGTGGAGTGACTTGAGTGCATGCGTTATGTGGCAGATCCTGGCACCCGACAGGCAGCTGACTGTAATTTTCTCCTTATTCAACCTGGTGAGAGGGACATCAGTGTGCCAGACTATAGAGTCACCTATGACTAAAGTGTTAGGTACATTGTCTTGCCTTAGGGGCTGTTGCTGGGTGGCACACTGGTGTTGTGAACTATGTGACACATTGGTTGTGATTGGTGTTTGTTTGCGTTTCAGCTTCAGAGGTCTTTGTTGCTTGGGCAAGTTACAGTTAAGGGCCTCTGCATATGTGGATTTAGTGTTGCTATATGTGGGTGTTGGTGGTGCGGGTTTAGAAGGGCTATGTGTTGCTTGAGGTGTAGTGTGGGTGTTAACCTTCTCCTCTTGACTGTTTAGCACAATCTTGGGTGGAGAGAGCTTTACTTCCATTTTGGCTATGTAAGTGCATCTCTCACAGGTTGTAGTGTTGGGTGGTAGGAGGAGAGGGTTGTCTGTGTACATGAGGCAATTGCTGCATTGCCCCAGTATGCCCAGATTCACCAGGTGGACAGGAGAAATCACCAGAAGCTGACCCTTGGACATGCCTGGTTTGGGGCTTTTTTTTTTTTTCTTTGTAAAGTATAGGAGCTGTTTCCTTAGCAAGGTACTTTGCAATTATAGGCTGTTTAGTGCCTACTATTAATTTCTCCTTGTTAACAAGGAGAGTTCAGTGTTTGTATGAGTTTAAGGCTTCCTAGTGCTTTCCAGCAGGTATTAGAGAAAGTGCTAGTCACAGGGATGCTTAAAGGTAAGATTGAAAAGAATGCACTTTGCAGTGTGCACTAGAGAAGTTAGATGTGAAAGTAGGTAACTTGAGTTTTACCTGTTTAAAAAGTTAAGGTTTAGTGGAATATAAGAATACAGTATCGGAAATGGCTGCCTATTAGGCGATGGCATGGCATTCATCTGTACGGAATCAGCGGCCTGTCTGGAGAATCTTTCATATTCATGTGTTCCTCTTAGGCATACCTTGTGATGCCTATCACATCGGACTACATGACTACAGTCATAGCCGGCCTTAGTCATAAGCCAACTAAACGGCCGCCTAGGCCACCGCTTTAGTGGGTGCACTTTACCAGTATTTTTTTGGTGTAGGTAGACCAGGATGGGGGCACTGGGTGGTGTGGTGGGGGGTGCCGTTGTGCCCTCTGCCTAAGGCACAAATTGACCTAAGGCCACTCCTGACTACATTATCAGGAATGGCTGCCCATTAGTTGACTGCATGGCATTCGACTGTACGGAATCAGCGGCCTGTCCGGTGAATCATTCATAATTGTGTGTTCCTCTTACAATCTGCTCCCACCTTGTAATGCCTGTCACATCAGACTACATGACTACAGCATCAGGAATGGCTGCCCATTAGGCGACGGCATGGCGTTCAAATGTATGGAATAAGCAGCCTGTCCAGTGAATTAATCATATTTGTATGTTCTGCATACACTCTGCTTCCATCTGGCTGATACATGGGGACCAAGACCCTGCATTACAAATGAGTAGTTGGGTTGTGGTAGCCACATCCGTCGGATGGGTCATGCTACCGCATACCTATTATAGGTTTGCCACCTTCTCAATTGGCCAAGGTAGGACTTTAGGGTTACCACCTGTCCTACTTTTCGAGGGACAGTGCGAAAATAATCAAGACATAGCACATGTCCAGATTACAGGACATTATTATATTCTATGTTTCATTAATAATTGCATACAACAGTTATTTTATATATGACACTTCTATATGTTATGTGAAGTAGCATAAGCAATTCAAATGCAACTAGATTAAGCTTTTATTTGTGCAAATAAGTGTAGCCAATGCATAGTACAGGGCTACACTTATTTGTGCAAATAAGTGTAGCCCTGTACTATGCATGGCTGTAGATATGTTTAGTCCTGGAATGTCTGACATTTCTACAGAATATGTCCCACTATGGCCATTTGGAAAGGTGGCAACCCTATAGGACCTGTATGTAGAGATGTCAGACTTTGCAGGGCAACACACCCACAGCCAGTAGAAAGGGGTGTACTTCACTGTTTTGCCTAAATAAAAGGTTACTCTTGTAGCATTATAGTTGCTTATACTGTTACTTATAACATTTAGGTGTTTCAGAGGAACATAATTGTTTTATGCTACTACTACAGGCAATATAGGTAGTCTTTGCCCTAAATCACAGGACATTTGCCTTAATTACAGTTATTATGCAGGACACAACTGCCCACATGGGAGTGTCCCTCGCAAAGGTGGACAGGTGGTAACCCCAAACCTATTATTCTATCAAGCTTCTAAGGTAGTCGGCAGAACATGCGCTTTCTCTCACTATCAGACCTCTCATACAAATGGGGAAGAATGAACACAGAATCAGGGACACTGCATAACGACCTCAGGGACACATTTAGAAGGGTGGTGCTATTAACCTGACACATTGATGGACACAGAGCACATATGTATTCATACACATTGTCTGAGGTGCATGCAGTTTATGACTCTTACATGTTGTCATTATTCATTACGTGTATTCCGCCACCTTTCCTCCTAATATCACTAGTTCTAGGATGGTTTAGTTGAGACTGTGTTAAGATTCTGATTCGTAATTATGAACGTCCCTGGTAATCGGGGACAGTTCAATGATATGGTCCCTATGTATTCCCCCAATGGGTTATGGACTGTCCAGTAGATGTGCTCTTACAGTTTGGGAGGTATAGGCATCTACTATACCCACATCGGAATATTACTTACACCCATGGGGTGGTCCTAATACGTGTCTGCCAGCCAACACCTGCACGCCTAGCCCCATAATCGCATACCCATAGTTCCTCCACCTGCCAATACTCTACAGTACTCATCCTTACTGTGGGCACAGGTGGACGCAGGTGGGATATGAACACACCCCTACACACTGGCCACTCTCCCCGTGTCGGGACACATGTCGTACATTGTGTCAACCCATGTGTTATCAGGCTTGCACAACCTACTGTTCCTTGTACAGCTACATCCTGGTCGTAATGGTTGAAGGTACCAAATTTTTGGTGTCCCGCAAGGGACGTCGCTGTCCATGTTTAAAGTGCAGGCCTTGTAGATCTCTCCCACTGGTAGTTTCCTGTCGGTGGTCTGGGAAGCAGTGTTGTATTTACCTTTATTGCGTGTCTGTATGTCTCACCCGCCTAGCTGGGAGGGGTGATAAGTAGACGTTTGTTGAGTGGACCTCCCGCCAATATATGCCCAGTCTAAACATGTTACCCGTAACTGCTGTAGCATAACCTAGGTATATACATGTGTATATTTACTGTAACATATATATATATATATATATATATATATATATATATATATATATATATATATATCTATTTACATTAATATATACAGACATATCTGCATATGTATTCATACATGTATATTCATATCTTGCTGTCATATGTATATATGTGTTTGTATGATAGATATATATATATATATATATATATATATATATATATATATATATATATATATATGATTATATATATATATGTACATCAGTGTGTCAATACATTCCAGGCTCATACCCACTTACACATGCGTAATGATGTTTATAAGCTTCACCAGCATACTAGCACCTTATTCATTATAACACCAACACACTCCAGTCATCTTGTAATCGGTAGGTAGCACGTTATACAGTGGACAGATGTCGCTATATATTCATGTACGGATTACCGATGGTAATTGGAATGTGATAGTGTGATTTGACCCATCCCTCTTCTGCACAGCCTATTATTCCATGTACTGTCAATGTTTGTATGGGCACATTCCTATTATTTATATCAACAAATGGAATGCATGTGTTACAGAATTTGTACGTCAACATATATTGTTGTCTGCATGTGAGTATGCATATATACCTATTACGACCTAGCTGATCTCCACGGGGCAATCCATTAGAACCGGCCATCTAACCCTGGCACGCCTGGATCCATAATTGCATACCCCACCAGTGTTAAATTTACATGCGTAACATCCATTATCCACTTGTTATCGCAGCCATGACATTCCTTTACACATTTCCCTCTCCAGAGCTTTTGGGGTCCTACACACATTCTGTCCTGCCTCGTGTATTCACAGGGTCTCCCGCCATGTATATTTGCACATACGTGCCTTTCCTGGGGTTATGGAATACGGCCATTTGCGCTTTCCAATTTTTGGAGGTCCCAGCATGGGACTACATTCCGTCTGTGTGTAAAGTAGACCTAGCATTTCAACGATGTTACTCCCACTGGTAATACCATGCCTGTGGTGTGAGTAGCGGTGCTCTGCTCACTCCTGGGCAGCTTTTTATGACATACGCTGAAAGCACTTTATAATACCAACATTGCTCTTGATTCCCTTCACATCTCTTGTGTATGCTTTACTGTTACAATGTCCATTCTTTATATATATATATATATATATATATATATATATATAGATATATTTCTCATGTATGTAGATATATCTCTATACACACATATATGTGTGTGTGTGTGTGTGTGTGTGTGTGTGTGTGAGTGTGTGTATGTGTGTGTGTGTGTGTGTGTGTGTGTGTGTGTGTGTATCTATATATATATATATATATATATATATATATATATATATATATATATATGTGTGTGTGTGTATATATATATATATATATATATATATATATATATATATATATATATATATATATATATATATATATATTACATCTGTACATACAAACATACATTTCCTATGCTGGGGAGCTGCTTACACCAGTGCAGGTGCACTCCCCTATGCTTACTGTGCGTTACATATGTTTACTGTTGCTTATTTATGCTTATTTGTGCCTTATACATTATGACAATACCACTTTGATTGAAAGGATCTGGTTAATAGTCCCATGCGATACACACATTCACCTTTACATGTTTAAATGTCAGCTTTACAGCAGAGTGACATTCATTCCACAAGGAAAATGATATGTGCTATTGTCGACCTTAAACCATGAATGCCTTTTCATTAGGCAGATGCTCTAACCACTACACTATTGCTGTTCTGCCTCATTTATATGTATACCCATGGTGCATAGTTACCCGAACACACGCCTCATCACTTCACTTACACAGCAGACATCTATTTACCTGTTGGGAAAAACGCACTACTACACATGTGTCATTCCCTATTCCCTACTGCTCTGGACTCGTGCCACATGTTGACTCACTCCGAGGATATTCAGACCTCTACAGCCTATAGTCCTGGCACATACATGTGTTCGATTGTCAGGGTGTTCATATGGTCTTCTGGGTTTAGACTTGTCTGACTGGGGACTGGGACTGCCCTGTACCTAGCTGAAAGTCAGACTTAGCAAGGGGAGATTGTTTGTTTCACTTTTAGCGTTTTACCTGTGGTTGGGGATGCAGAGGTGTGCTCACTTATGGCCATCCTGATATATAACAGCACTAACTATTACGGGGATTTCCTATATTGTGACCATGTTCATTCTTCATATCTACATATATATATATATATATATATATATATATATATATATATATATATATATATATATATATATATATATATATATGTGTGTGTGTGTGTGTGTGTGTGTGTGTGTGTGTGTGTGTGTATATATATATATATATATATATATATATATATGTATATATATCGGTCTGTACATACATGCTCATTTACATTTCCTATACCGTTGAATCACCACCACCTACCGTTGCGCATACACGCTTGCATACCTGCTTACGTCTCGAGTTGCCACCTTTTCATATGGCCAAAGCGGAGCATTTTCGGGACACACATCAGACATTACAAGCTGACACATACCCACGGTCAGTACAAAGGTTAGAACTTTACTTATTTGTGTAAATGAATGCTTATTCTTGTAGTGGTTTGTTTGCTTCATTTGGTTCTTGTGACTTTGAGTATTTTACATAAATAACTGTTTTATGCAGCTGCTACATGAAATATGGGACATATTTCCTACAATCACAGGACATTTGCAATTGCATTATATTTGTTCTGGACACAACTACCCAAAAAGGGACTGTCCCTCACAAGGTGGGGCAGGTGGTAACCCTACTTACATCTGCTTTACAGCGCCTTAAGCACCCTATATCTGACTGCCACTATGCGAATGTGTAAGGTATATATTCCTGATAATGCACGTGGGGAGATGTGCATCACGGTCAGGTGTTTAATCCCTCGCAAGGTGGGGCAGGTGGTAACCCTACTTACGTCTGCTTTAAAGTGCCTTAAGCACCCTCTATCCGACTGCCACTATGCAAATGTGTAAGGTATATATTCCTGATAATGCACGTGGGGAGACGTGCATCACAGTCAGGTGTTTAATCCCAGGTCGTAGGTTCTGCAGGACCGGCTGGAGGCTGAGCAGTCTTGTGGACAACTACTGCTCATACAACTTGTTTCCAGATGTATACAGGACTGGACATTGTGTCATGACACCAAGTCTAATGTTTAGAACAGATACATATCCCATGAGGGATATCCAAAAATTGTGGGGACCGATGACCATCTTTGCTTTACAGCTGTAAGGTAGGGTTATACATGAAAGGGATACATAGTTTGCAATCCTGAGAATGCCTAGGGTGAGACTGCCTACTAGATATGGGTAGCGGTCACTATGTGCAGATATGGCCGCACCTATCTAGCAGCCCGAGTATGGCTGGTTTTGGTAGACGTTCAGGAAGGGGGGGTGGTGTGCTGTGAAGGGGATGATGGGTATTCAATTATGTATCCAGGTGTGTTGGGGTTGGATGGCTCAGTTCAGGTCAGACCATTATGTGGGTATGTGCCAGTAACGTTTCTGTACATGTGTATTGCACATATTAATGTTCACATGTTTGTGGGATTATATTACGGATGTGCATATTTGTTCTTTGGTTATCTTCTTGATTCACCCACCGCTCCCTAGTAGACCTCCAGTTCACCTATTGTGCATCCAACCCAGGCTCCCCTTGGCGAATTATTACATTACCCATCACCCCTGACCCCCATATTCTACAATCAACATTCATCCCTTCTCTAGTTGATGGCCCATGGCACAGTCAACAGAACACATTGCGTACACTACATATCTCTGGAACCAATATGGTTGTGAGGTCTACACTAACATTTCAGATCATCCACATGCTGTACTTCATGCACATAGGTACTTGCAAATACTTATCTTTCGTGACATGGTAGGTAGACCCGGGTAATACCTGTTCATCTATGGGCCGTCCTGGCAAGGATGACTTGGACCGTGAATAAGCATATATTGGGCGAATGCTCAGACCATTGGTAGGGCTGCCACCTTTTCATATGACCTGGGTGGGACAGTTTCATGGCACACATCTGAGTTTACAGGCCAAAACATACCCACAGTCATTACAAAGGATAGTACTCTAGTTTCATGCCTACATATACGCTTTTATTGTTGTAGCGGTGTAGTTGCTTATTCTGTTTTGTTTACTTGCTTATTCTGTTTCTTGTAACGTATAGGTATTTTATATACGGACATACGTACTGTATGGGACTATTTCATAACATATGGGACATAATTATGCCCTACTATTGCAGGACATTTCACATTTATTATGAATTTGGTATGGACACACCTGCCTAGAGGGAGACTGTCCCTCACAATGTGGGACAGGTGGTAACCCAAACCATTGGGCTAGGCTTCGCAATTGGCGGCGCACTAACACGATGTGTTTCACTTCCACTTGGTATAACTAGCGACACGACAATAGAATATGGGCACAGGGTTTTAAATATCTTTGTTCGAGGGATGGGGACTCAATATTCAGCTATGTGCTTTTGTGTTTACTTCTTATTGTGGTGTTCGCAATGTTGTCTTGTATGCTTTGCATACATTTCAGTATCCACGGACACTGACAGGAGTGATTACTATTAGAGGCAGGCTGTACTAGTCAGCATTTTAGGTTGCGCGTATGCAGCCGACATGATCACGCCTCCGTGCAGCACTTGGACATGCCCCCTGCACTCGTACACATTTCCTATGCATGTGGCCATTACGGCAGCGCGCCTTCATTAATATGCATGTGGTGCTGCTGCGCCATCTCTACACCGCACAGTAGGTGCAAGGCTAATGTCGTCCTTGCGCCGAGCTTCATGAATCCCGGGGAATATCTCAAGTTTGAGTCCATACTACTGAATTCAAATTTTACATACCAAATATTCTCATATATGTCTTCAGATAAATATTCTCTTTTGCTATATTTTCTCTTCTAGGTCTCCTAATAGACTCCCTTCTTCTAATAATATATGTGTGCGTATGTATATATACAGATATATCTATATATATATATATATATATATATATGTAGATATAAATATATATGTATATGTGTGTGTGTGTGTGTGTGTGTGTGTGTGTGTGTGTGTGTGTGTGTGTGTGTGTGTGTGTGTGTAGTGTGTGTAGTGTGTGTGTGTGTGTGTGTGTGTGTGTGTGTATGTATATATATATATATATATATATATATATATATATATATATGGGTCTAAAACCCATAACATCTAATTTCATAACATTGAGACCTTTACTTTACTACATTTCTGCCCTCCCACCCCCCCGTAAATTAAATATACCAAGTCCAAGATCACATTACAGTGGGAAAAAGTTAATTTCCTAACCCCACTGTATCAAGCCCCCCTGCAGAAATGTAGTAAAAAGTGTGTTTGGTAGTCTGGTGTCATTATATGCCGGTATACATGGAGGGGATGTTATTTTCATGTGATTTGTACTGTTAGACATTATGAAATTCGATGTTATGGGTTTTAGATGTTTTGGGTTTTAGATGTTCTGGTCTCAATGTTATGAAATTAGATGTTATGGGTTTTAGATGTTTTGAAGGGGACCCATATATATATATATATATATATATATATATATATATATGTGTGTGTGTGTGTGTGTGTGTATGTGTATGTATATATATATATATATATATATATATATATATATATATATATATATATATGTATGCATGTACACAGTGGCGGCTGGTGACTTCAAATCACAGGGGGGCTGCAGGAGACAGCTGAATGGGTGGGGTCAAGGGGTGTGGTCAACCAGAAAGGGGAGGAGCTATGCACAAAACCACAAAAAACTAACTTTAATTAAATACGCTGCCCTGGGTGGCAAACCATCATTATGAAAGTCCAATCAAGACAAAAATAGGTGTAGAAGAATAAAAATATTTCAATGCATTGGCTGCATGACAGCTTACTTAATATCTAGATGGAAACAAAAGGTTGTGAGGCATGAAAAAATAAATTACTTTTTAAATACATTACTGGAATGCCAGTCAAAATCAAGTATAAGAAAAACCAGAAGCACTCAACTCAAACCACTTCGCCTTGCACTGCAGTCCTAATTATAATATATTCAGCTTTATTAAAGTACCAAGTAACATGCTGAAAGTAGAAATCTATGTGATGCCCCACTTGTAAAAATGTTTCTTATCCAAAAAGACCTGCTGCCTGACAACTTGTTTCATGGGGAAAACATGATAAAAGTAAAAATGAAAAGCAAACAAGAAACAAGCTCAAGATACATTGCTTAAAGGATTACTGTACAGGTTATGGACCACACATGATTGGCATTCTGTTTAGTTTACGGGTAAAGTCTGTAGAGATGACTGGAAGTCTCCAACAAGTGTAATGAGCTTTTTAAAATAATGGAATCCTGTCCTTTAATACCCAAGGCTTATACATTATCTAGTCAAGTATTCTCTGCATGGCAACAACAGAAAGGCTTTCAATGTTGGCAATTCTTTAACAGTATGCTTATTAAAGCTTACTTGCATCTTACGATCTCAGACAAGCTTACCTTATGGTCATTAAAGCATTGCTACTTAAAAGCACAGAGCAACAGGCACTTTGAGTAATAAGCATAAATCAACAGTACAAAAATATGACAGAAACCAGACCATTCTGCAAAATCAAGGACAGATGAAAAGCCACTGTAGTACTTATGCAGTGTGTCCTCCCCATCCAAGGTAGATACAACTACTCCTTGCCTTGCTTGGACACATCCAGAGTCACTACATGGGGGAGTGGGGTGCAACAAGCATGTCACAATTTGAAATCTCACTGACTGACTGTGATGGCGCTGACACATTTGTCATACCTCTCAACCTCAAGAGCAAGAAATCTGGACAAAGCCATACACAGAAGTGGGACAAAGCCCCAACAATAAGGACAATTTTTAAATATTGCTCTAATAAACTTAGAAAGATAATAGAATAGGTCTTGCATTAGTATGAATTTTCTGAAGGGTATAAAATCTGAAACTCAAATGTCTGTCATTTTCTAACTTCAGTCTTTAGTGATGTCACTAATTTGCCAAAAAACACAATTTTATGAAAAATGGACAAAAACGTGATGCAAAAATATAAAATAGACACACAATACAGCTGCTACCTGTCAAAGAAGGGACACTTTAATATTAGTACTGCTACCTTGAGCAGCTGACAAAATATAAAAGAATCTACATGCATTTCAAGTAATCTATAACTTTGATTATTACAGTTATTTCTTAATTGTAAACCCTCCATGTTTTCTTCCAAAATTGCTATTTTATGGAGGGATTATAAGGGGGAAGAGCAACATTTTGAGCCAAAAATTGGGGACAGTTGAGAGGTTGGCTATGCCTAATTCTATAAAGCAATTTATTTGCATGTACCTCTCAACCTGTTAATGCAGTAAATCTGAACAAGGCCAAATATATTGGGCCCACATATAAACAGTACTAAAAATTGCTCTTGTATAAATTGAGACAGTTGATAGAACAGCTCTTACTTTAACATGCATTTTTCTGAAGGTTATGAAGTCTGAAACTTAGAGTGACTTCTGGCAAATCATTTAGGAATTAAAACTACAAATTTTATGAACAAACCAAAAATAAGAAGCAAAAATCTATTCATTCTTTGAAAATCTGGACAGTTGGGAGGTATAGTTCAGCTGGGCCTGTCTGAGTTTGCTGCCCTTCCCCCCTGACAAAATAATGGTTGAATGGAGCCTCTGCAGCCATTCCAATGAACCATTATACTTGGCTATTTCACTCCATTTACCATAAACACTAATGTGCATACTGCTTTACTTCTATGATGAGTTGGACTTCATTTGAAAGTTTTATTTTGTATTTTACAGCACAAACACTAAGTCATCTGTTAAACAAAGCAATGCAGTCTCACAATGAAAACTTAGCATTAAAACGTCTCTGCCCTTGAAACTCACATTCATTGAAACAGCATTGAAACCCACATTCAAAGAAAATACATTTTGCCAGTGGCAGATAAAGATTAATTTTGGGCTGTTTTCGAATCATAGGCTCCTTGCATATGAAACATACATGTGCTCTTTGATACACCTTCCTCATTGTACTAAAATTATATTCCTTGTACAATACAGTACACTTGTTACAGGATGTTTTAAATTTGTTTTGAACATTTTTTCCAGTAAGCAATGAAACAAACCATATGCACCCATAATGGCAAAACTGCCCAGTTGAGAACATTTATCATAAAAAGTCTACTCAGACTTCCACAGTCCACCATTATTAGTAAATATACACAATTCCACAGTCCACCATTATTAGTAAATATGCACAATTCCACAGTCCACCATTATCAGCAAATATGCACAATTCCACAGTCCACCATTATCAGTAAATATGCACAATTCTACAGTCCACCTTTATCAGTAAATATGCAGAATTCTACAGTCCATTATCAGTAAATATGCACAATCTCTAAAGTCAGTCATCTAAATAATTCCACATTAAAGAAATCTGTAACTAATGAAGTGGTTGCTGCTAGCAATCACCTTTATATTTCATGGTTTCATCGAAAAATAAAGTGTCTGTTGCCCCGCAGGAATAAATTGTCTATATTACATTAAAAAAATGATAAGCTAGTAATAATATTGCAAGAGGAAATGGATGGCAAACTGATAACGAACTCATAGTTAGTATCTTCACCAAGGAGAACATTCTCAGTACGGCAGCATCTACCCCTTGTGGGAGTAGAACCCACAACCTTCTGCATCAAAAGCAAGTACACAGCCTGTTGTGCTATAGTATTAACTTGGCAAAGCACTAAACTTCTATTCCCTGCAGCTCTCATTTCTTTGTAAAATCTACACAATATTCAACTGCATTTCAACTTCACAACTAAAGAAAACTGGAAAAAGCCAAAATGTATTGGGGGTCAAAAGCCCAAAACAGGGACACATTAAACATTGCTTGTATAATCTTGGAAAGTTGCTAGAATAAAATGTTGTGTTGCCACCATATATTTTACTGCCAAGGTCCCCGAGCAAAAAACAGTCAGAGTAACATACCACTACGCCACATCAGCTGCTTTGTAAAAAAGAGGAAGACTGAAACTTAAATGGCTATCATTTAGTGAATTCAGTTCTCACCATAACTGTCAACCTCTTAGTACAAAACACCTGGACAAACCCAGTAATGAGGGAATACAGCCCTCAAACATATTCAGTGAATTCAGTTCTTGCCATAGCTGTCAACCTTAGCACAAAACCTGGACGAAGCCAATAATGGGGGAATACAGTCCCAAAAATAGGGACAAATTTAAAATATTCATCTTATAAACTTCGAAAATTGCTAAAAAAAAAAAGGTTGTGCTACTATGTATTCTGAAGAACATGAAGTTGGAAATTCAAATGCCGGTCAATTTTATTGCAGACAGAACAAAAACAATTTTCAGCAGAGACGCAGGGATTAAAACTGCAGACACATCTTTGTAAAATGGCAGGGCACCAGAGCAAATCCACACAAACACAGGCAGGAGATGCACACTCCACACAGAAGCCACCCCAACCAAGAATCAAACCAGAAAACCTATAGCTGTGAGGCAACAATACTACCACCGCACCATCAATTATGCAAGGAATTAAACATTCAGAAACCTGAAGTCTGAAATTCAAATGCCTGTCAATTTTACTGTGGACAGAACAAAAACAATTTTCAGCAGAGACGCAGGGATTAATACTGCAGGCACGCCTTTGTAAAATGGCAGGGCACCAGAGCAAATCCACACAAATACAGGGAGGAGATGCAGACAGAAGCCACCCCAACCAAGAATCAAACCAGAAAACCTATAGCTGTGAGGCAACAATACTATCACTGCACCATCAATTATGCAAGGAATTAAACATTCAGAAACCTGAAGTCTGAAATTCAAATGCCGGTCAATTTTACTGCGGACAGAACAAAACAATTTTCAGCAGAGACGAGGGATTAATACTGCAGACACGTCTTTGTAAAATGGCAGGGCACCAGAGCAAATCCACACAAATACAGGGAGGAGATGCAGACAGAAGCCACCCCAACCAAGAATCAAACCAGAAAACCTATAGTTGTGAGGTAACAATACTATCACTGCACCATCAATTATAAAAGGAATTAAACATTCAGAAACCTGAAGTCTGAAATTCAAATGCCTGTCAATTTTACTCATGGACAGAACAAAACAATTTTCAGCAGAGACGAGGGATTAAAACTGCAGACACATCTTTGTAAAATGGCAGGGCACCAGAGCAAATCCACACAAACACAGGCAGGAGATGCAGACTCCAAACAGAAGCCACCCCAACCAAGAATCAAACCAGAAAACCTATAGCTGTGAGGCAACAATACTACCACCGCACCATCAATTATGCAAGGAATTAAACATTCAGAAACCTGAAGTCTGAAATTCAAATGCCTGTCAATTTTACTGCGGACAGAACAAAACCAATTTTCAGCAGGGATTAAAACTGCAGACACGTCTTTGTAAAATGGCAGGGCACCAGAGCAAATCCACACAAACACATGGAGGAGATGCAGACTCCACACAGAAGCCACCCCAACCAAGATTCAAACCAGAAAACCTATAGCTGTGAGGCAACAATACTACCACTGCACCATCAAATACGCAAGGAATTAAACATTCAGAAACCCTTAAGTCTGAAATTCAAATGCCTGTCAATTTTATTTAACATTTTTAATCAGGACAGTCTGACTTGGAACAAATAAACAATTTTCAGCAGAGGCCCAGGAAGAAATAATGCAGACATGTCTTTGTAACATGGGAGGACACAAAAGCAAACCCACACAAACACAGGGAGAAGATACAGACCCCACAAAGAAGGAACCCCAGCCAAGAATCAAACCCAAGAACCTGCAGCTGTGAGGCAACAATGCTACTACTACACCATCAAATATCAAGCATTGCAACATTTACAAACCACAGATATTATGAGGAACAGATCAGATCGAATATGAGGCAAAAATCTGAAATTTTTTTACAAATGGTGGTGGGTAGGGAACTCAAGTTGTTAACACCTGCATACAGGGTACAGGGTTCAAGCCTGAGGCATTCCCTACCACACCACCATAATTCACACACACACACACACACACACACAGAGTAAAGCACAAGCACCATACACAAACTCCAGTAAAGCACAAGCACCATACACAAACTCCAGTAAAGCACAAGCACCATACACAAACTCCAGTAAAGCACAAGCACCATACACAAACTCCAGTAAAGCACAAGCACCATACATCTTTTCATAGAATTGTGACTTAAGGAGTAATACTGTCCCTCTGTGCAACGCTTCACTGTTATATTTTCCTGAGAGTTTTCTTGCAGGAGAACTGGTTGTGAAAATTATGTTTCATCTTCTTCCTCAAGCCTGACTTTTTCATATTTGTCTTGTACAGATGTTTGGGATCCCTTTTCAGTAACTTACTTTGGCTGCTTTGCCAACAACTTGCTTTTCCATGCCTTTTGTGTGGATTTACTTTGGTGAATTGCATCTTATTTAATTGATGTGTGATTAATTAAGGCAAAAGTATTTAATGCTATAGAAAATAGTACTTCTAGCCATACACAGAACACCACAAATATTCAAAAAATGTTTTTGCAGGGGACTTGTACCGTCGGTGTAGAAGGGCTTTTCCTCACAACCCTGATTTCAAAATTTTTCTCTAGAAGGTATCACACTGGCAGAAAATAAAAAAGGTATGGAAAAATAATAGTCGGCTTTTCCCTCTCACTTTAGTCTCACAAATCTATACTCAGAGCAACACTTTTCTGACACAGCTAGTTCCAAAGTTCTGAAATGTCAATTACAACACACAATCTTTCTTCAGCAACATGTTGTGACACAGTGAAGCAATACATGATTATCTACAGTTTTCTACTTTTATAAGTTCTTTTATATCTCCAGCTTACAATTTAGGCAGTTTTGGTCCCCTGGTGTTTCTGTCTCAGCTGATTTCAGCATATCCTTTACAGCTGGTTGATTTTCAGTCATCAGTAATATGTTGTGAGTTTTAGCTTTCTGCCCATTAGCAAGTGAAAACTTGAGTTCCTGTAACAATGTATTTCTCTATTTCACAACTGTGAAATGACAATCCCTATAGGTTCTCCTACTGCATTTCTATGATGTTTTTCAGTGTTTGGATATTACTCCCCACCTGTATAAGGGGATTCTGATTAAATGGGCTGGTTGTTTAAATTCCCACTAAAGCATCAGTTTTTAGAATTACTGACTTTTGTGCTGCGGACTATTGTCAGATGTGGCATAATCATGTGTTCCTTGTCCTGAGAAATGTAAACTTGAATGCATTAATCACACTTCTATCTGTCCATTTGATTATTTCAGGGAGCTTGAGCTAATAATATAAACAGATATAATGCATGGTTTACTTGAAATGAAACAAATAGGTAAGCACCCATTTGATTCCACTGATGATCTGGAACTGGGTATGTTAGACATACAATGCAATTCTATACTGTCTGTTTTGTGGTGTGAACTTTCCTAATCCCAATGTATTACATCTCTCTCTCTCTCTCTCTCTCTCTCGGTAGTCTGCAGTTCCTAGATGTGATTCATGTGTCCTGTCAAGCATTTGTCTTCTCATTTGATCAGGGATTATTATTTTGTCAGCTTTAAACATTACATCCTGGATATATCTTCTTCTCAGAAAGAAAAATAAGACTGAATTTCTTCCCTTACCAATAATTTTTGCTCAGGTCAGTTCTTCACTAAGTCAGTGCTAGCACACTTCTGAAATCATTTTACCGTTTTCTTTTGTCATTGCTAACTGCTGATTTACCAGAATAATATGTATAATATGTTGTAGTGCAACTTTTCATGCACCTCTGGTAAATATGTTCTATTCAACATTTATGAGGCATCTAGTGGCTTACCTGGCCTGTATTTCACTTTCATATCAAGCTTGAATAGCATGCAAAACAATCTAGGATAATATTTTTGCAAGGGTTTGTGGTTGTTTCCATCTAAACATCTTTACCATACACATATTAAGGGAATTTATCACAGATGTATAGTAGCACAGTTTATTTTCTATCTGAAGATATCTGTTTTGTGTTCTATCTGAAAAAAATATGTTTGTGTATCTGTGAATACCATTGACTCATAAGTTACTGGTCTCTTCTGTAAAGTGCAAACTTTGTTATTGCATCATTCCTCAAAATCTCTTTACCACCTACCTGTCTTCTGATTTGATATTTGCACTACTGCATGTATTTTTTCTGCAATGGATTTCAGTTCCAGTCACATCATATTTCTCATGCATCAATTTGTTATTATTTAACCTGAAATTATAGAACATCACTATGTTTAGCACCTGTCTTTCAAGCCATGTTATTTGTATGGCTGACCACACATCGAGAGACAATCACTTATGTTTCCAACACCGTCCAGCCATTTTATAACTTGTGTAGCAGGTCTTAGCAGTGATGCTGATGAAATACCAAACATAAGTCTATCACATCTGCACCTTCCTAATGGTGCACTAAATATACTCAATTTGGAGCTTTGCTCATTTGGCTTTAAGGGGGTAGAAACCCTGGTTTGCCTCTACTGCTGAAGACAAAAATTAGCATTTTATATATGTTTAACATTTTATTAATCATCCAACTCATCATGTTTAAACTTATCATGAGACTTTGTACATTAATAGAAAAGAAAACAAACTGCAATAATAGTTTTCAATATTATTGTCATGCAACATATGTTTCAACAATCCTTATTCATTCCATTATAAGTTGCTTAATTACTGCCTTTCCTTAAGCCTCACTCCACCACCTAAACATTATTCTGCACATATTGTTTCCATAAATTTGATTAATTTCTATAAAATGTGTACCTTATCTTTTCTAGAGTTTTCTGTTGGTCCAGATGACATACCTGTGGAAGCATGGAGGTGTTTAGGTGAAATGGCAGTGGAGTTTCTAACCAGATTGTTTAATGAAATCTTGGAAAGTGAGAGGATGCCTGAGGAATGGAGAAAAAGTGTTTTGGTACCGATTTTTAAGAATAAGGGTGATGTGCAGAGCTGTAGTAACTACAGAGGGATTAAATTGATCAGTCACAGCATGAAGTTATGGGAAAGAGTAGTGGAAGCTAGGTTAAGAAGGGAGGTGATGATTAGTTATTAGCAGTATGGTTTCATGCCAGGAAAGAGCACTACAGATGCAATGTTTGCTCTGAGAGTGTTGATGGAGAAGTACAGAGAAGGTCAGAAGGAGTTACATTGTGTCTTTGTGGACTTGGAGAAAGCATACGATAGGGTGGCTAGAGGGGAGTTGTGGTATTGTATGAGGAAGTCGGGAGTGTCAAAGAAGTATGTAAGAGTGGTACAGGATATGTACGAAGGTAGTGTGACAGTGGTGAGGTCTTCAGTTGGAGTGACGGATGCATTTAAGGTGGAGGTGGGATTGCATCAAGGATCAGCTCTGAGCCCTTTCTTATTTGCAATGGTGATGGACAGGTTGACAGCCAATATCAGAAAGGAGTCCCCGTGGACTATGATGTTTGCAGATGACATTGTGATCTGTAGTGAGAGTAGGGAACAGGTGGAGAAGACCCTGGAGAGGTGGAAATATGTGCTAGACAGAAGAGGAATGAAGGTCAAGAGGACTAAGACAGAATATATGTGTATGAATGAGAGGGAGGATAGAAGAATGGTGAGGATGCAGGGAGTAGAGGTGGTGAAGGTGGATGAATTTAAATACTTGGGATCAACAGTTCAGAGTAATGGTGAGTGTGAAAGAGAGGTGAAGAAGAGAGTACAGGCAGGATGGAGTGGGTGGAGAAGAGTGTCAGGAGTGATTTGTGACAGACGAATACCAGTAAGAGTGAAAGGGAAGGTCTACAAGAGGGTAGTGAGACCAGCTATGTTATATGGGTTGGAGACAGTTTCATTGACAAAAAGGCAGGAGTCAGAGCTTGACGTGGCAGATTTGAAGATGTTAAGATTTGCACTGGGTGTGATGAGGATGGACAGGATTAGGAATAAGTATATTAGAGGGTCAGCCCAGGTTGGAAGGTTTGGAGACAAAGCCAGAGAGGCAAGATTACGTTGGTTTGGGCATGTGTTGAGGAGGGATGCAGAGTATATTGGGAAAAAGATGTTAAGGATGAAGCTGCCAGGTAACAGGAAAAGAGGAAGGCCTAAGATAAGGTTCATGGATGTGGTGAGAGAGGACATGCAGGTGGTTGGTGTGACAGAGCAAGATGGAGAGGACAGGAAGAAATGGAAACAGTTGATCTGCTGTGGCGACCCCTAACGGGAGCAGCCAAAGAAGAAGAAGATGCTACCTTCAGTTCTTTTATCCCTTTTATAATATCCAGAACTTCTTTATAATGGGCAGAGACTGTGTTTTTCATTTTTTAGTAATTACTTTTTTGGTAGCCAATAACATTAAACTTAGTAAGTCCTAATTATAATTACATCTAGACAATTTGGATTCTATATCCCTGCTCAAAATAATAATTTCCTTAGTTACAACCATTTGTTCTCCTGACATTTCAGTCAAAGTACTCTGTAAGAAATTTTTAAAATGTCTAACTTTGTTACATTCTCTGTGCTCTTAAGTAATTTTCCCCTTCCCCATTATACTCCAGCATTTGCTATCAGCTTTAGGAAAAATCCCTTGAAGTCTACTTGGAGCAAAAAAAAGTATTCAAAGTCTTAGAAGCTTATGCAGTTTGCCAATTTTATGGTCCTTTGGCTTTTTAGTTTAGCTCAATCACATAACCATCTATAGTCTATGTGAGACTTACTGCTCTTAAAAATAAATTACAGTTGTTTAAGACCTTATCATAACAGTAGATGTCCTTCTGATCACTTTTGCATTGTTACAAACTGTTGGGTTTTTCTCACCAAATAACCTGGACAGCCAGCTGGGATACCAAAGTAAAAACCTTCCACAGAGCCGTTTAGCCAACGTATGACATAAGCCTGTGAGTGTAAGGGTACATAAGTAGACTTATGAACATATATCCTCAAACTATCTCCAAGCCAGTAAGCCTGAATGAAAAGGTAAACTGGTCAGTTAAGACAGAATAAGGAAAGACAGTGATATCCCTCGGTTCCTGGGGAAAACATAAGGAAGAATTAGAGGAGGGGAATGGTAGAGCAGGAAGGAATATTGCAATAATGACTGACAGGACATCTACTGTTATGTTAAGTCCTTACACAACTGTACTATGTCCTTCCTTAGATCACTGTTGCAGTATTCCAAACTGCTGGGTGATTTCCAAAGCTTAAGAGGTATAAAATGTGGTTAGAAGGGAGGTAAGGGAATTGTCTAGTAATCCAGACAGGACTGACCTGGCAAAAATGACTCTGGATTTAGAAAAGGCATCCACTTTATATTGTCTGGTGAAAATATGCATAGAAGACCAGGTAGCTGCTTCTAAAATTGTTCAAGAGTCAATCCCCTTGTAAAAGTCTCCAGATGAAGCCACTGCTCTAGTAGAATCAGCCTTTGCTGGAGAGGGTAAGGATTTGTCATGTTGAGTGTAGCAAATGGAAACAGATTTAGAGATTCAGCTAGCAATAGTTTTGTTCTGAAGCTAGGTTTCCTAACATGGAATCTTAGAAAGAGACAAACAATTGGTCACATCTGCAGATATCCTCAGTCCTATCCAGGTAGAATCTGAGCTGTCTGTGCACATCAAGAGAATATAGAATTCTGACACCCTTATTTTGTAGACTGGGGGAAAAGCTGGAAGATTTATGGCCTGATTGAGAGACAGTTCATTTACTATTTTAGACATGAAGGAGGGATTGGCCCTTAAAGACACTCTGCCCTTATGAAAAATGAGGAGGGGGTTGCCATAAGGGTCTGTAGTTCAGAAACTCATCTGACAGAGGTGAGGGCTACCAGAAGAATAGGTTTTCAAGTACAGAATTTAAGAGAGATAGCAGCTGCTGGTTTGAAAGCATGGAGGGTTTTTGCAGCACAAAGCTGAGGCCTCAAGCATGAGAGATAGCTTTCCTGGAGGTTTTAGGTGTAGTACACCTGTTAAGAACTGTTTTATCTCTAGTCTTCCAGAAGCAGAGGATTCAGAGGTAGGCACACATATATGACTGAACTGTGTGCCTTACTAGATTAGAATACTAGGCCAGACTGCAACAGCTTACACAAATAAGAGTGGTCCAGTGGTAAATTAGTATTTAACTATGTCATTTTTTCAGTCTGACACCCTATAGTAAATCTTTTCACTTTTGCTATGTAAGATTTTCTGGTGGTAGGTTTTCTTGCCTCCTGGAGAACCTTAATCACATTCTCAGAAAATTGGTGTCTAAAGTGAACGCTTCATCAGATCTAACACATACCATAAAAAGCAAAAGTGTCTCCTAACCCTATCCTTCAAATTTTTATTTGTTTTTCCTACATAAAAAAACTAGTGCAGGAGCTTCGGATAGCTAGGTAGACAACATTCACAGTACAACAATCACAATACTTATAAGGTGTAAAAACAAAATTTAACTTGGGGTGCTTAAAGACATGTTCCTTAGAAATAAAATCACATATACAGCAGCTATGACAGGAATGTATGCAAATAAAAAATTGAAGGATAGGCTTAGGAGACACTTATATGATATTAGAAAGGGTGATGTCAAGAATGCTTTGGCTAGCCATATTATATAACACTCAGGCCATACATTTACTTTTACGAGTTTACAGAAAATTGTTGCTGATAGCAGGGGTAGTGACATAATAAAATACACTGAACATGCTGAAATGCTTTGGATTCTCAAGCTACAAGCTGACAGATATCCAGGGCTGAATGGCTCCGTCCCTTTAAAACCTGTATTAGAGGGACGCAAATTGATCTGTTAATTGTTTTATTGGTTCTATTATGTGATTATTCATGTATATAAGCCTGCTTTTTGTGCTATGTTTTAGATCTGATGAAGCGTTCACTTCAGAACATGAAAGCACTTATATTTTATTAAGATTGATGTTTTTAGCCATGGTGGTCCCGCTGGTTTCATTTTATTTAATTTGTTTTTTTTTGTCCAGCTTGGATCTTTGTGCACTCTTGGTCATTTATTCATTGTCCCTTTATAAGGATAGGACACTGTGTCCATCTTCCAAGCTTGAGGACAGTAAATCCTGGTGCAAAAGAGCAGAATTTGTTTGTTGTTGAGACCTGTCTGTGGCACTCCCGCCCCCCAATTTGTGGACTGTGTTTAGGAAGATCTCCCTCTTCAGCATTCATTTGTGGTGATCTTCCTTTGATCTGCCTAGATAATCTACCAGTACATTGTCCTGTGAGGGATTATAAACCACTTGGAGAGAGAGGTTTGCTTTTGTGACCTGTTCCCATGCTAAAAGAGACAGTCTGCACAACTGGTAAGATCTGGTGCCTTCTCGCTTGCTTATGAACCACATGACAGTTGTGTTGTCTATGAACACTCTTAAGAGACCTGGTTTCCAAGAGTGGGAGAAGATGTGCAGGATCTGTATTAGTGCCCTCATTTCTTTCAGATTGATGTGGTCTGTTATTAGGTTTGAAGACCATTGCCTCTGAACTCTCAGGTTGCCTGTCCATGCTCCCCATTCATCATTGGATGTGTCTGTGTGCAGCTGCTGCTGTGGTGTCTAAGGTTTATAGGTTCATAGGTTCATAGGTTTATACTAGGCTATCTGCCCTAACGCATTTATAAGCCTATCCCAAAGTTTTGTGGCTTACGCCACCCCTTATATGAAAAAATACTGTGCCCATTAGTTTGTTGTGCCTCTGTCCAGCATTGACACAGAGATGATTCCCGGGGTAAACCTACTATCGCCCATCCACAGGTCAAGATTTCTCTTGAACAGAGCCAGCGAGGTGCTCTGCCTCACATGGACTGGGATTTTATTCCACAGCATAGGGAGTCTCTGAGTGATAAATCTATCCCTCCAGCACGTCCTATTTATATCCGTGCTAAGGTTTAAGTCGCTTGCTCTAGTGGTTTTGGTGGATTTGGATTTTTTGAGGTGGAGCATGTCCATTAATTCCGGGTTGGACATGGCCTTGTATGTCAGGCACATGTCACCTCTGAGCAGACGGTATGCGACTGAATAGAGCTGGAGTTTCTTCAATCTGGCAGCATATGACAGATTTTGGAGTCCCTTTATCCTTTTGTTGAGGAACTTTTGGGGTCTCTCCAATTGCTGCAGATGTCGGGTGAGATACATCCCAAATGGGGCATTGTACTCGATCATTGGTCTGATAAGTGAAGAGTACAGGGGAACAATGACCTCACTAGATCTGGATGTGAATCCCTTCATGATCAGGTGGGCAATGTAGAAGGTCTTTCTAACCACTTTAGCAACGTGAGTGTCAAAAGAAAGGCCACTGTCAACCTGGGTCCCCAGGTCCCTGATAACCTCTTCTGTGCTTAGTGGATTGCCAGCTATATGGTAGCTTAGGGTTACCTTGTTTTTCCCCAAGGGTATGACTATACATTTTTTGGCGTTTAACATCAGGCCATGGCTCTGGCACCAGCTATCTGTTTCCGTGAGTCCCTTCTAAAGGATATCCATGTCCGATGCACTTTCCACTATGGCGCCCAGTTTGCAGTCGTCTGCAAACTTTGTCAGCCAAAGTCCTCCCATGTTGGCCTGTACTTCTGAGAAGTAGATACTGAACAATAGGGGGCCAAGGACCGAGCCCTGTGGGACACCACTTGTGACCGGCTTGGAGTCTGACATAGCGCCAGCAACTCTAACCCTGTGGGTTCTGTCCTTAAGCCAGTTTGCAACCCATCTTGTGACATATGGGTTTACATTTAAGCTGGTAAGTAATACCCGAGTTTGAAGGGAAGACCTGGGTTGAGCTTTATCTGTGATAACCATCACAATATTTCCTTCTTCAGGCAGGGCAGGAGATGAACTCATATGTCCAGGGGATGAGTATGTTGTGACCATATAGATTTCGAGTACCACTGGATCTTCTACATATGAAGTCTGACAAAGGGAACCATGGGGATGATTGCTGCCATAAATCCCAGTGCTCTGAGGAACTCCCTTGGAAAACAGAACTGAGGAGAAAAAAAGAGATATAGATTAACTTATTAGGCTTTGTACTTTGTCTGAAGAAAGGAAAGCCCAAATTAGTTTGATGTTTAGTCTGCAACCCAAGAAAGCAAGGTCTTGAGTTGGCTTTGTTGATGACTTTTTTAGATTGATATTGAAACTCACTCCATGGAGAAGGGCCGGGGTGATGTTGAGAAGAGTCAAGAGTATCTGCTGAGAAGATGCCTGTATTAACAGGTCACCTAAGTAAGGGAATATCTGGATTTCCTGGGTCCTGCAGTAAGCTATGACTGGGCTGAGGCACTTTGTGAAGACTCTTGGGGTTGTAGAGAGTCCAAATGGCAAAGTAGAGTACTGAAAGTGTGATGAGCCAGTAGAAAAACTCAGAAATATCCTGTAAGTTGGGTAAATAGGAGTGTGGAGATAAGCATCCTTTAGGCCAACAAACGCCAGGAAGGCCTGAGGGAAAATGAATGGAAGCAGAGTTTGTAGGGACAGCATCTTGAAAGATGGTGTAAAGTGAAAAGTGTTGAGGGTGGAGAAATCCAGAATGGGTCTCCAGTCTCCTCCTTTTTTTGGATGAGGAACAGTCTGGAATATAATTCTTTTCCCCACATACTGTGAAGGCACCAGTTTTACTGTCCCTTTCTCAAGCAAGGTTTGAATGATGGAATAGAGCAACAGTACTCAATTTTGTGGAGGAGGAGGTATGCCAATAAATGGAGGCACTTCTTTCCAGATTATTCTGTACCCATTTTGAATGAATGAAATATGTGATAATTTCCCAGTTTTTTTAGGACTGAGGTGAACCTTTTGGATAGGGGTAGGGATAGACTGAAGGGTGGTGAGAGGGACAGAAGATAAGCAGACTTGTCTGGGTAAAGAAGCTTCTCGTATATAAAATCCATGTCTGGTTTGCTCTAGAATCTTTTCCTAGGCATTTTCTTGGCCTTCCAGTTTTACAGGGTAGTCTCTTTGGTATCTTGGCACAGAAGTAGTAAAGATCTGTCTATAGTCTTTCATAATTTTACCTTGTTCCGGCAATTGTTTGAAAAGACTGGCAACATTCAAGTCTGAACAAAAGGTCCTTCTTTAAGGAAGAGTCAAGGAGTTTTGCCTTAATATCCTCTGGAAAGGGCTGAGAATGTAGCCATGCATACCTCCTGATCACAGAACCTGCTGAAGAAACTGCCTGGAAGAGGCTCCTACTGTAACATAGCTGCATTTAATGCTGTGTCTAGCTGGTTTACTACAAATGTTCGTAATTGAAAAGATCTAAAGTTAATTTGTGTGACCCACGTCATCGACACATGAATATTAAATGGTTCATTTCATCGACAGTTAATTTATGCAAATTAACAGGGCAATGGAATGTGCAAGTGGTCCAAAAAGTCCTATACTTTCACCGCCACCAAATGGACACACATCCAAAGTTGTTTTTTTTTTTTTTTCAATACTGAGATGGCGGGACAGTGCGGATTGCGAGATAAACCCTTTTCCACACTGTAGTACGATCTCGGAGTTGTACTATATAAGCAGCAGGGGGTGTGGTGTGCAGGGGTGCAGGAGGGCTTGCCCCCCTGCAAAAACAATACTTTCAGCGCTGTGCAGTATGGATCTGGACCATACGTAGTGCTGTACAGGGGATATTACAATTCAGAGCATATGTCAAATTAATAAAACTAACATTATCGCATGTTTTAATGCATGACGTACACTTCCATGACATTCTTAAAGGCAAAGCCGCTATTTTTCGATTATTTAAAGTTTGATTTTTTTCTCAGTACTTATGAACTTTGCATAAATGTATTTCGATGTTATAACTGTCGAAAATATGACTTACAGTCTTTTGATAGAAAACCATGTTAGCCACCTGTGAAGCCTGAGCCACCCTTGATAAATCCTGTTGTTTACTAGCAGGTTCCACTGAGGAGGACAATGTTTTATTTAGATTGCCTGAATTAGACAATAAGTTCTTAGTCATGTGACTCTGATAATTCAGTGCTTTAAAGGCCAGAGTGGAAGATGTATAAACCTTTTTCTACAGTCTGTCCATTGCCCTGCTGTCTTTATCAGAAGGAAGAACAATGGCAGCAGTTAATAACTTAGAGGGCTTGTCTGTAGATGTGAAAAACACAGAAGGGTCTGTCACAGGATTTTTGTACAGAAATTTCAAGTCCTCAGATACCTTGTAAAACCTGTTAGTCCTTTTAGGGGCAGGTGGCTGGAAAACTGGTGCAGTGGAAGTGGTTGCAAAGACATTAAGAAAAGCCTTCAGAGCAGGAGGTACAGATGCAGCAGCAGGAATGCCGCATTTCAAGAGATTATAGTATATCTGTTGATCATCACAAATGTTTAGACTGCTGTTCAAAATCCATCATATTAACAATAGTTTCCTCAAATAAACCTTCTTCAACAGGGAAGACAGGAGAAAAGGAATCTTCATCATCTGAGGGCACTTGGCCTGGTGAATGGATCTGGAATGAATAGGCCAATGAGTGCTTATCTGAGTCTGATTCATCCTCAGAAAAGGTGAATAAGTGCCTCTTTTGTGGAGTGGATGGAGAAGGAGAGGTAGTGGTAGACCCTGTAAATGACAGTGGCTTAAATGCCTTATGGCCTTAAATAGACCCTGTGAAAAACCCATCCACTCCTTTTCTTTGGATGTCTTGGCAGAAGAAACATTTTAGTTTTTTGTTTCTTTTTCAAAGGTGTGATGTTTGCTTTGATTAAATGGAGAGGCTCCGATCGCTGCTGAACCTCAATGAGAGATCCTGGAATTTCCTCTCTAATGCAAATCAGCAGTATGCCTTTGAGTCCTTCAGAAATCATTAAGCAGGGTTTCCCATCTCACTATCATTGGTAATTTTAGTCATTTTGGACATGCATACCTCAGACCCTATACCAGCCTCTGGTGGAGTCATGGTAGCAGGAGTTTTAAGTAGACATTGGGTGTATTGTGGGTTCGAAAACCTCTGTGGAAACATCCATGTCTGACTGGGCAGTCATAATATGAGGCCTAGGCCACTTACTATTTTCTTATGAACATGTGGGATATGAGAGGTAGAAGTGTTTGCTATCTTTGTGCAAGCAGCCTAAGGTGCTAAGTTTCCAAGTAGAAACTGAGAGATGAAAGTCAAGTTCTTAAGGTCTTTTTGACAAAGGACTGATAGATTGTACAATTTATGTAACAGTCCTATGCACCTAAGCAGAAAAGGCACTGGGAGTGAAGATCCTTATAGGGAATCTGCCTACCACAATAGCACTTTCCTCTCCTAGCTGAAATCTAATACAGCAACAAACAGCAATGCAACTGAGAAAAAATAAGGAAGATTCCCCAATGAGGAATTTATCTTAACTAGTAAAGGCCAATGGTGTCTGTCAGTCCTTTTCAGATGGTACCAAATGACCACATGTAGAAAGGCCATATTGGTTCATAGGTAGGTACTAGGCTATCGGCCCAAGGGCCTACATAAGCCTAGCCAACAAGGTTCCCTGGCTTATGCCACCCAAGAAAGTTATTTTCCTGTGCCACTGTCGAGCAGAGACACAGAAGTGATCCCCGGGGTGCATTTCCTATTTTCCATCCACTCATCAAGATTTTTCTTGAAGAGTGCTAATGAAGAACTTTGCTTGACATAGATAGGTAGCCTGTTCCAGAGTATGGGAAGTCTCTGGGACAGGAATCTATCCCTCCAGCATGTCCTGTTTATTGTGGTGACAAGATTTAGGTCTCCAGAGCATGTAGCTCAGAGGGATTGAGATTTCGTTAGGTGTAGCATGTCCAACAGCTCTGGGTTTGACATAGCTTTATATGTTCGGCAGAGATCACCTTGGAGTAGGCAATATGCAATGGAGTAAAGCTGGAGTTTTTTGAGATGGTCAGTGTAGGGCATTTGTTTAAGGCCAATAATCCTCTTTGTGAGGTACTTCTGTGGCCTTTCCAGCTGCTGCAGATGTCTTGTGAGGCAGGACAGGTAGCTTACATCCTTCTAAGTTGGGAACTGCTTATTGGGGGCTCAGTGTCTGTTATTCTAAAAGTGTATTAGTTCTGGTTTAAGCACCTGGGCTTCAGGCCAGTTATTTTACATTAAGAAGGTTCATGGTCTGAAGTCTTGTGGGAGAAGAGGCTGGACTCTGCCCTTCTGAGCTGGGAATTTCTGGTTAAAGGCTTTTCGTGCCTGCATATTTGAACTATTTCTTACTGTAATTGGTACACCTTGTTTGCTGTAGCATATACTAGATCCAGGCCTGCTGAATCTAGTTTTATTTGTATGCTTCTTATTTCCCTGAAAAGCTAATTCCACCTAAAACGCAGCTTTTCAGCACTTCTGTGGATCACTAGTGATATCTGCATTGCTTACTGTACTTATTTCCTTGTTTCACTGGAAAGAAAGTTACTGTTTGTCATTTTTGCATTGAAGTTACCTGGCACTTGCTCACTAAAGCAATTATATAAGTCAGCACTAAAAAATTAAAAGCACTACACCCTCACAAACTCCCCCTGGAGTACCTTGTTCCCCATTGGCCATTTTTTTCAATTATAAAGAAATTCCCAATACTATTCTAGCATGTTCAAAGGTCAGTTGTCAATCTCCTCTCCAGTCCAGTTGGTGAATCTGGGAATCTTGAGTCAATGTTACAACTGCCTCATGTACACAGACAACCCTCTCCTCCTCCCAACAAATTCCAACACATGTGAGAGATGCAACCATATAGCCAAACTGGAGGCTAAGCTCTCTCAACTCAGTACTGGCGTAACCAGTCAGGAGGAGAAGGAAACCACACTCACTAAAATTCCAGTCTCACATAGACCTACCACGACAGCAAACCAAACACATAAACACACAAAAACATACTTGGAGGCTCTAAATAAAAATCTGCCTAAGCAGCAGAGACCTCCAAAGCAGACACCCAAGCAACCGCTACCCCAAAACAAAACACGTGCAACACATAGCTCACAAAGCCAGTGTGCCAAACAGTCACAGCCCTTAAGGCTAAACAACACACCTGATACACTTGTAATAGGTGACTCTATCATCAGGCATACTGACGTCCCACTCACCAGGCTGAACAAGGAGAAGGTCACGGTGAGCTGCCTGTCGGGCACTAGGATCCGCCACATAACACAAGCACTCAGGTCACTCCAAGGCAAGTACAAATATGACTCAGTCATTGTCCATGCTGGTGTGAATGACCTGAGACGTACCTCCCTGGACTACATGAAAAGAGACATAGAGGAGCTCTCTGAGCATGTAGCCCAAGCCGGTATGACCCTGACCTTGAGTAGCATCTTACCCTCACCAAGAATGATGCCACAGTATGAAGACAAGATTATCAATTTCAACAATTGGCTTAAGTATTGGTGTCATTCAAAGGGGATCCAATGCCTGTCAGCCTGGGATGACATGCTTGACAAGCCACGATGCTTCGCTAGGGATGGCTTGCACCTGTCACCCCTGGGCTTTCGGATATTGGCAAAGGCTCTTGCTACCTCCATAGTGCCTTTTTTAGGCAAGGCTCAAAAGACAAACCCACCTCCATAGGTATCACAAGGGATAAGAAACTAAGAGTAATGCTACTCAACACCAGAAGTCTAAACCTCAAGATGCACGCACTCAAAACTCTCCTTAGCATGGAGAACATCGATATCTGTGCAGTAACAGAAACCTGGTTCAAGGCTCTCGAGAGCAGCCCAGCACTACCAGGTTATAACTCATACCATGCTTTTCGGCCCCAAAACTTAGACCGAACCACAAAAGGAGGGGGAGTATCAATATTCGTCAAAGATACCCACACCTCCAGGTTGGTGGCGCAGCACGAAGCATCAGAGACTATCCATGTGCAACTAACAGTGGGTAAAACTGCCTTCCAGTTTATAGCCTGCTACAGACCACCCTCCCAAATCCAGGAACCCCACTCGGCCTTCCTGAGAACACTGAAAAATATGAAGGTCTCTCCAAACACCATTATATTGGGTGACTTCAACTACCCAACCATAGACTGGGAGCATTACTCTAGCTCCAACACCCTAGCCCAAAGGTTCCTAGAATTTATAAACTCAAATGCTATGGAACAACTTGTTACCACTTCCACAAGAGGGGAAAACATACTGGACCTGATCATCACCAACATGGGGACTCTATGCTCCAGACCAGAAGTGTATCCCTCACTGGTAAGATCAGACCATAAACTAATCTCACTGGATATTCACATCCCGACCCCACCCCATGCCCAGAAAACCACAGTGAAAAACTTCTCTAAAGCAAATTTCACACTCCTCAAAACTGAGGTGGAATTCTTCAAAGCACCCGGGCCTATGGATAATACGGCCCAAACCGCAAAATCCTTTATAAACGCATTCTTTGAACACATTCAGGAATGCATGGATCATGCAATTCCAAATAAAACCAAGACCCAATCCTCCAAAGGCAGACGTCCTGTCTGGTGGACCCCAGCCATAAACAAACTATACAATAGAAGGAGGAAGCTACTACATGATAGAGCAAAATCCCAAAAAGGGAAGGCATCTCTGATCAGTATTAGCAAAAAACTACGGGCACTCATAAAATCGTCTAAGGCCAGCTTCGAGAGAAAAATTGCACAGGACACTAAGGATAATCACAAGGCTTTCTTTAGTTATGTTAGGAACCTGGGTGGGAATTTCCAGATATGCTCAGAATTAGTCCAAAATGACAAAAAATACACCGAACCCACAGACATTGCCAACATCCTAGCTGACAGGTTCAGTGCAAACTCCCCCCCACCAAAAGGGCTAATATCTATCCCAGCAGAGTGCTGCCCCCCTGACATCTCAGATGCTCAGGTAAGAGCTGCCCTCTCCAAAGCAAGAAACACAGCATCAATGGGACGAGACGGTGTCCTGGGCTGTATCCTACATGAACTCCAAGAAGAGCTAAACCCAAACCTAAAACTACTGTTCAATCTCAGCCTTACTACAGAATATGTACCCAAAGAGTGGCGTACAGCAACAGTGGTCCCTCTCCACAAAGGTGGTGCCTCAACAGATCCTGGAAACTATTGCCCCATAAGTCTCACTAGCTTGGTCTGCAAAGCTATGGAAAGGATCATCATGGACCTTATAAATAAAGATATTGGGGACCTACAGACACTGGATCCTACCCAGTTCGGCTTTGTTAAGGGCAGATCCTGCCTCTTAAACCTGGTCGATTTCTTTGAAACAGTCACCAAGGCCATTGACGCGGGGAAGGTGGTCCACACAGCCTACCTGGACCTCGCAAAAGCCTTCGATACAATACCCCACTCGGGTATTATAGATAAGCTCACCAGCTTAAATATAAACCCCTATGTCACTAGATGGGTTGCAAACTGACTCAAGGACAGAACCCACATGGTTAGAATAGCTGGAGCCATGTCAGACTCCAAACCAGTTACAAGTGGCGTCCCACAAGGCTCAGTCCTGGGACCTCTCTTGTTCGGTATATATTTCTCGGAGGTACAGGCCAACATGGAAGGACTGTGGCTGACCAAGTTTGCAGATGACTGCAAACTGGGCGCCATAATAGACTCTCCAACCGACATAAGCATCCTCCAAAAGGGCCTCATAGAAACAGACAACTGGTGCCAGAGCCATGGCCTCAAGCTAAATGCCAAAAAGTGTATAGTCATCCCCTTTGGCAAAAACAAAGTGCCCACAAATTACCACATAGGTGGTAATCCATTAAGTACAGAAGAAGTAATTAGGGACCTGGGGACCCAAGTTGATAGCAATCTCTCATTTGACAACCACGTGGCCAAAGTGGTTAGAAAAACATTTTATATAGCCTACCTAATCATGAAGGGATTCACATCTAGATCAGGGGAGGTCATTGTGCCTCTTTACTCATCCCTCATCAGGCCCATAATTGAGTACAATGCCCCTTTTGGGATGTACCTTACCAGACACCTGCAGCAACTGGAAAGACCCCAAAAGTACCTCACCAAGAGGATCAAGGGGCTCAAACAGATGTCGTATGCTGCCCGGTTAAAGAAACTCCAGCTCTACTCAGTGGCATACCGCCTGCTCAGAGGCGATCTGTGCCTGATATATAAAGCCATGTCCAACCTGGAATTAATGGACATGCTGCACCTCTGAAAATCCAAATCCCATCGAGCTATGCGCTCGAGGGACTTGAACCTCAGCACTGAAATAAATAGGACATGCTGGAGGGATAGATTCATAACCCAGAGGCTCCCTTCACTCTGGAATAAAATCCCAGTCCAGGTTAGGCAGAGTCCCTCATTGACTCTCTTCAAGAGGAATCTTGATGAGTGGATGGAGATCGTAGGTTTACCCCGGGTATCACTTCTGTGTCACTGTTAGACAGAGGCACAGTATACTAACCTCGAAAAAGGGCATAGCAAAATTAATTTAAAATGGGTGGCGAAAGCCATACACACTCTGGCTAGGCTTATAAATGCCCTAGGGCAGATAGCCTAGTATGAACCTATGAACCTATGAACCTATTCCAAATGGGGCGTTGTACTCTATAATGGGTCTAATGAGTGTCGAGTAGAGGGGAACAATGACCTCTTTTTTCCTGGATGAGAACCCTTTTATGATGAGGTGTGCCACGTAGAAGGATTTCATGACTACTGTGGCGATGTGATTATCAAAGGAGAGACTACTGTCCACCTGGGTCCCAAGGTCTCTTATCACACATTTGGTGTTAAGTAGATTGCTGCCAATGTGGTAGTTCATGGGTACAGAGTTTTTACCAAAGGAGATGACACTGCACTTTTTGGCATTGAGCTTGAGGCCATGGCTCTGACACCAGGCATCTGTCTCAGCGAGGCCCTTCTGTAGGATGTCCGCATCATTTGGGGACTTGACTATGGCTCCTAGTTTGCAGTCATCTGTGAACTTCATTAGCCTGAGGCCTTCTGTGTTAGTCTGTACTTCAGAGAAGTAGATACCAAACAGGAGAGGTCCCAGGACTGAACCCTGTGGTACTCCACTTGTCACTGGTTTGAGGTCAGATTTGGAGTCTGCAACTTTTACAGTGTGGGTTCTGTCAGTGAGCCAGTTGGCAACCCATCTTGTGACATAGGGATTTATACCTAGTTTAGTGAGTTTAGCTATAATTCCAGAATGTGGGATGGTGTCAAAAGCCTTGGCGAGGTTAAGATAGACTGTGTGGACCACCTTACCCTCATCTACGGCTTTGGTGACTGCCTCAAAGAAGTCAATCAGGTTCAGGAGGCATGATCTGCCTTTCACAAACCCAAACTGGTTTGGTATGTCAAACTTATGAATCTATGGAAGCTTTTGGCTTTGGTACCCTGGCTGGATCCCCAGGTTATTCAGCAAGATAATCCAACAGTTTGGAACACTGCAACGGTGATCTAAGGAAAGATATTGAATGTTAAATACATGGAATGGATCTTTCTATGCTCAAACATTTCCCAGACTTCTATATGCTCGTGCTTTGACTTTTTAGACTTCAAGACAAGTAAGTGTTAAGTATGTTTAAGGCTGCATTCTCAGCAGCATGCAGGAATTTAGCATACTGTACCTTATGTTACTTGACTGATTCACTTACAGCGAAGAATAATTTGAACTTCTTGATCAAAACCTTACAACTTTCTACTAAATTCCTTTGCAATAATTACAATAGGTTGCAGCTGAAATCATTTCCACTGAAAACTATATTTCTCTACTTCAAAGCACAACTCTTGTAAGCAAATATATGTCTTCACTTCTGTTCTTCAGTTCAGCAAGTATTTCTTCACTTCTGACACCATAGTGTCTCGATGACCAATACCATAACACAGAGACACTGTTGATGTAGTCTAGCCTTACTGAGGTGACTATTCAAACTGAATTCTCTAGAACTGTGTATTACTTCATGCATATCACTGCGGGTGGCTCATTAGCATTAAATGTACGTATCCAATATCTGACAGATGCTTACTTATACATTCCTCTTCACAGGGTGCACAGACTCTTCCTTGGGTTTGCTACTTTACCATTTGGCCTTTTTGTTGCACCTAGGGAGTGATAGCAGCTATGTATATCTGAGCATAAAAGTTGTGTACATGTACCAATAGTTGGATAATTACCTGATTCAGGCCAGCTCCAGTCAAGTACTACTAATGAGTTACAAGTATTTAAGTGAGTTATTGATATTTGGTTTGACTACTAATTACTTTATATTTGGTTGACAGATTTATTATCAGTTAAGGAAAACTGCAATGGATGCACCTATGTACGTATGTATGCAAATTTAGTAATGGGGCTTTTTGAATATAAATGCATTTATAGTCATGAAATTGTTCAAATGTATTTTATTAAGTATACTCGATTGATAACTGAATTTTTATATTGAGTTCCAAGACGGCTGCACCCTGAGGAGCAGGTTGATCAGAGTGCTCTCAGTGTGAGAAATGAAAGTAGTATAAAAAGACAGTAAAAGTTAACCATTTGGGGAAAATTTAGTTATTTGGTAGTCACTACAGTGCCTATACGTCAGCAAAGAAGAAATCTGGAGAAATTATAAGGAAGTAAACCAGAAAGTGAGATGAAAAAGCTTTAACAGCTGTTTGGCAAAAAAGGAGTTCAGGTGTTAACAAACTTTCAGTCTTTTTAGCTACTTCTTACAAAAGCTCAGTTTTTGTGTGTAAACTGTATCTACTGGGAATAACACTTTACAGTTCTTCTATTTATCTTTTTTTAATAACTTAGGTCCATCAGTACTGGGTTGGAAGGTGTCTGTATATCAGGTACAGGCCACCTCTTTGCAGTCTGTAGGACACTAAGCATAGAGAGAGCTTTAAGGTATTTTGTTTAGGTTTTGTATCATATTAGTAAGGTATCTCTATGAGTGCTCCAGTTGTATGTGCATGAATAAGGGTTGAGTAAAGAGGAAAGTACAGTTGCGTAAAATCTTACCATAACAGTAGATGTCCTTCTCTTCACTGTTGCAGTATTCTAAGAGATCTCCTGCCAAGGATAGTCCAACATCTGGCCAGTATACAAAAGCCACTATTATTTATAAGCATCTTATGTCATGTGTATGCTCTCCATGCAAGGCGTAGGGCATAAAGGTGATGTATGGATGCACACACTCAGAACTACTGTTATGGTAATTTATTTTATACAACTGTACTATGTCCTTCCATATCACTGTTGTAGTATTCTTTATCTAAGGGAGAGTACAAGAGCTGAAGAGGAAGCCTGGAAGGAGGAAGGCACAGAGGGTCTATATCACGTTGAACTTTTAAAAGTCTGAGCATCATGTGGTCAACACCATATGATCGAACTTTTAAAAGTTTGAACATTTCAACAGAGATCTCTGTACAGTGCGGAATGGGAAGATTTCCCTTTTCTACACTGTAGTGCAATCTCAGAGATGGTATATTTAAAGAGTGGGGGGGGTATTGGGGCACAGCCCCCCATGTGGGGAGTGCAGGGGGGCTTGCCCCCCTGCTTAAACCATTCAGGTAGTTTTTTCCTTTGGTTTATTTTTTTATTACATTTTCAAACTTTTAAAAGTTCGATCATATGGTGTCGGCCATATGACATTCAAACTTTTAAAAGTTTGATTATGTAATATAGATGCCAGCACAGAAGAGCCCTCTACAAACCCATGCAGGTTAGCCCTGGCAAAACCTGCCCTGGCACTGGAAATAACATCCATCTTGAAATGCTTAGTGAAAGTATGCAAATAGGACCAAGTAGCAGCCTTGAGGATGGAACTAGTATCCAAACCCTTGAAAAAAAGGCACCAGAGTAGGCAACTCCCATAGTAGGATGAGCCTTTACTGATACTGAAACACATTTTCCATGAAAAGAATAACAAAATGAAATTGCTTTAGAAATCCATGAGGAGATGGTTTGCTTAGAAGCAGTCAAACTCAAAATCCTGGAGTGAAAAGAAACAGAAAGCTGCTCAGATGTGTGAATAATTTTAGTTTTATCCAGATAATATCTGAGCTGTCTATACCAATCCAAGGTGTGAAGGATCTTCTCACTGGCAGATGGTGGAAAAGGAAAAAATGACGGAAGATGAATACACTTAAGGGACAACTCATTGATCACCTTGAGCATAAAAGAAAGATTAGTATGAAGAGACACATTGTCTCTGTGAAATACCAAGAAAGGAGGAATAGCCATGACAGCCTGAACTTCAGATACCCTCTTGGCTGAAGTGATACCAAAAGAAGAAGAGTCTACCAAATACAATGTTATAAGGAAGCTGAGAAAGTAGGTTTGAAAGGAGCCTGAGTCAAATTTTCAAGTGCAAAATTGAGGTTCCAGGAAGGTAGAATAGGCTTCCTGGGGAGCCTGATATGAAGGATGCCTTTAAGAAATTGCTTGACCTCAAATATAGAAGCCAGAGGAGGAGTCAAGGGCAGACAAGCAGGAACTAATAACAGGCAGATTTTAAATGAAGACTATGCCAACCCAGCATGGAGCAGATCACACAAATAAGAGAGAACCAGAGGAACCTCCAAAGATAGGGGATCCTGATGGTGAGGGAGGCACCAGACAGAAAATTGCTTCCATTTGGGCATATCTGATTTCCTGGTAGTGGGTTTCCTGGCCTCCTACAGAACCTGAGGCATGTCTTCAGAAAACAGGTGACTGAAAGGGATCAAAACCCTATCACTGACAGCATCAGTTGAAGAGTGGACAAGTGAGGATAGATAAGAAATCCATTGACTTGTGTGAGAAGATCCACCCTGTGAGGTAACTTGTGATTGCCCATGGCCAAGTGAGAAAGAAGGAAGAACCAGTGTTGTCTTGGCCAAAAGGGAGTCACTAGCAGGATTTTGGGAGAGTCCTGCCTGATCTTGTGCAAGACTCATGGTAACAGAGGAAGGCGAGAGAAGGTGTACTGAAACATCCCCTTCCCAAGAAAAGACAAGGTGTCCACTTTCCAAGCCAGAGTCCTTAGATCTCTGGAAGTGAATAAAGGAAGTTGCCTGTTCAGAGTGGAGGCCAAAAGATCTACCCGAGGAATAGCCCACCAATGGATAATGTCCAGGAACTCATTTCCGTGAAGTACCCATTCATGAGTTTGTGTGCTGGACCTGCTCAATGAATCTGTCACTAGGGTTTACTCTAATAATTTGTGCTTGACCAGAGGAACCAGACAGGGGTGTCCTCTTTCCCCTTTGTTATTTGCAATATATCAAGATCCATTGGCAAAGAAAACAAGGGATTCAGAAATTCAAGGATATAATTGGTATGGTAGTCAAGAAAAGCTGGCTGTATTTGCAGATGATATTATTTTATACCTGACAAAACCAGAAAGAGACATTACAGTGTTGTGGAACATTTTGAAGCAGTTTCACATCTTTTCAGAATAAAAAAATGAATGAAGCTAAAACAAAGGCAATAGTGGTAAATTATGTACCCACATATGAATTGGTTTAGCAATATTCATATTTATAGGGACATGATAAAATGAAATATTTAGGAGTATGGATGAAAAATTATTCTGGTGTGGCAGCTAAGGATATGTGGGCAGAGACCAAACAAAAAGATAATACAAAAAGTGATAAAATGGAAGTTTTGTTATATGGAGATTGATAGTAAGATACAAACAGTTACATTTTTTTTTTCAAACACTTTTATTAAATTATCACTTGTGACACAGGCACATTTACATTTATATAAAAGTAATCACACTATAATTAACATAACAAACATTTTACTTCAAATGTAGTGCTATATATCTTCTAACCTAAGCAGCATTACATACAATATTAAATTCCTACATTTTTAACTGGAAGCATCTTTATTAAATGATTACTTAGTATATATGCAATCATACATTTATATAAATGAAAACAAACAACACCAACACAATCCTAGTTGCAAGCATTTTACATCACAAACTGTACTGACACACTCCCAGTTGCAAACATTATACATTACTTATGATATATAAACTAAACCAAAAGGAACGACTAAAGGTCTAACTGTGCCAAATAGGTATAAAAGGAATACAGCAAAGCACAGTACAACCACCACGGCAAGCAGCATAAAAATTCAAGTTGACTAAGTAAAACTGTATTTAATAATTAAGTAAAAAACAGGATAATGCTTCATCAGATCATCAGTAGTTACACGCCAAGTACATTTAAAAAGCACATTCAAATGAGTTTTTTATGTCAGATACAATAACTAAGGAAATGTATGACTTCATGATGGTTGAACATCCATGAATTCCATCATTCAATGGTTTACCCAAGATGCATAAGGCCAGGTTTAAACCACCTACGAGGCCAACTGTGGCCGGCAAAGGTTGGGCCACTGAGCCCCTTTCCATGTTTATTGAACACGAACTAAAACCCTATTTGACTAAGGCGCCGGCGGTCTTGAGAGACACAGAAGACTTTTTGGTGTGTTTTGGTGAATGTACTCGTGGACTGGATTTGAGTGATGGGACTTATATACTAGTGACATTAGATATTAATACACTATTTACAATCATACCAAATTTGTTTGGGGTTGACTCGATTAGAAGTTTTTAAATGGAGTTACTGCTCTAACACATCAGTGTATTGAGCTTATTTGTGCTTTACTTGATCTAATATTGAAATATAATGTGTTTACATTTGATGGTACTTATTTGCAGGCACAGGGTGTTGCCATGGGCACACTCTGTACCAATAGTTATGCAAATGTAGTACTAGCGGATTGGGAATCCAATGTGATTTTCTCTGAACATCCTTATAGATCACATTTGATTTTGTGTAAGCGCTTTGTAGATGATATTTTTATTTTGTGGAGGGGTACGGATGTTTTGTTACAGGATTTTGTTAATTATTTAGAGGGTAGTAGTACATGCTTTAGATTCATTATGCATACTACCAAATGTAGCATAGAGTTTCTTGATACAACCATCTCTATTGATGTTACTGGAAGGGCTGATTCTTTAATGTACAGGAAGGAATGCAAGAAGAATAATTTGCTTGATAGGACAAGTATGCACCCTAAGAGGGCCTTTGGAAATGTTATGAAAGGACAGTTTCTGCATACATCTAGGCTGCACATGCAGGAGGATGACTATGTATGGGCCAGGGATAGAGTGGCAAATGAATTATTAGATAGGGGTTATCATAGAAAAGAAATAGTCCAGAGAGTAGAGAAGGTGGATAGTTTAAGGGATACAGTGGGTACCCCCTTTTTGAATAGGGACGCAACTCTATCACGTCCCAAGATGAATAGTAGACCTACATCTAGTTTTTGTTTGAAATATAGTAGTAACATTAATTTAGTTTGTGATATTGTCAAACAGAATTGGGCTATATTGCGTTCTGATGATACCATCTCCAGGGTAATAGGTGATGTCCCTAGATTTATTTACAAAAATAATCTGACTTTGAAAAGGGAATTATGCTATAGACCATTTAGAAAATCTTATACTGCACCCTTGAGATTTGGGACATTTCCATGTAGGACCTGCAAAGCCTGTAAATATATGTCCCGAACCAATACATTTGTACATCCTGTAACTGGTAAGGACTATGTCTTTAAGGTACATGCTGACTGCAGGACAGCTAACCTAGTGTACCTTGCAACTTGTAATGACTGTGAGTCATACTATGTGGGTAAAACTAATCAGAAACTGAAGGATCGTGTCCTGCAGCGTGTAGGGGACATAAGGAGAATGAGTTGCCAAAGTGCCGTCTATAAGCATGTTAAAGATCATAGTGGACATTCTTTTCACTTCACTGTGATAGAGGTAATACCAGAGTCAGCCAGAGGTGGGGACATTGTTAACAAAACAGAGTGTGTGGAGATGAGGTGGATTGCCACATTACAGGCGCATAGAACGCCTGGCTTAAATTACAATGTTCTTTAAAGCCAGTATTGAAGTCAAGGCCATTATGCAATTAATTGGCCCAGCTGTTTGATAGGTTAATTTCTTTTTGAATGTGCTTTTTCAATGGACTTGTTGGCTTTTGAATACTGAGGATCTGATGAAGCATTTTTATGTGAAAGCACTTATCCTGTTTTTTACTTAATTATTAAATACAGTTTTACTAAGTCTCCTTGAATTTTTATGCTGCTTGCCATGGTGGTTGTACTGTGTTTTGCTGTTTTTATTACATCTTGTATAATCTACCCAATCTTTTTCAGTCCTGTCGCATTTTAAACCTCATTCCTCCCTTGTATGTATTATTCTCACAATTCCCATTTTTCCTATGTATTTTGCTCCTACCCTTTTCTAAAGATCTCAATTCCAAGTTGTTTTATCTCTTGTTATTATATTCACTACTTCTAATATAGTTGATTTAGATTTTGATTTCCATTTTCTAGTCATTGCTTTTTAGCATCCACCATTATCAGACATATCAAGGCCTTACCATGCCTAGGGAATTCCGATTCCATATTATAGCTCAGAAAAAAACATCTCCCCACCCAGCATATTCAACAGTACATCCTGTAGGGAATCCTTAAAGTCTGCCAATTCACTGCACTTCCAGAAATATGTTCCCAATTATCTCTTTCTTCCCCATCACACCTCCATTTGCTGTCTACCTGAGGAAAAATTCTCTGGAGTCCACTTGGGGTATAGAAATATTTATGCAAACATTTCCAGGCAAAAATCCTAAATGTTCTAGATGTTGTTGCATATTTGAGAGACATACATACAGTGGATATAAAAGTTTACACACCCCTGTTAAAATGCCAGTTTTTTGTGATATAAAAAATGAGACCACAATAAATAATTTCAAAACTTTTCCCACCTTTAATGTGACCTATAACCTGTACAATTCAACTGAAAAACAAACAAATCTGTCAGGGGAAAAATATAAAAAATGTACAATAAGCTGGTTGCATAAGTGTGCACATCCTTAAACTAATATATTGTTGAAGCACCTTTTGATTTAATTACAACATTCAGTCTTCATGAGTAGGAGTCTATTAGAATGGCACATCTTGACTTGGCAATATTTGCCTACTCTTCCTTGCAAAAGTGCTCCAACTCTATCAGATTGCGAGGGCATCTGTTGTGCACAGCCCTCTTCAGGTCACTCCACAGATTTTCTATTCGATTTAGGCCTGGGCTCTGGCTGGGCCATTCCAAAACTTTAATTTTCTTCTGGTGAAGCCATTCTTTTACTGATTTGGATGTATGCTTGGGGTCATTGTTATGTTGAAAGGTAAAATTCCTCTTCATCTTCAGCTTTCTAGCAGATGCCTGAAGGTTTTGGGCCAAAAGTGACTGGTATTTGGAACTGTTAATAATTCCGACCACCTTGACTAAAGCCCTAGTTCCAGCTAAAGAAAAGCAACCCCAAAGCATGATACTGCCACCACCATGTTTCAGGGTGGGGATGATGTTCTTTTGGTGATGCAAAGTGTTGCTTTTGCTCCAAATGTACCTTTTGGAATTGTGGCCAGAAAGTTCAGCCTTGGTTTCATCAGACCATAACACATTTTCTCACATGGTTTTGGGAGACTTGATGTATTGTTTTGCAAATTTTAGCCAGGCTTGAATGTTTTTCTGTGTAAGAAAATGCTTGCATCTTGCAACCCTACCCCATAGCCCAGACATGTGGAGAATATGGGAGATTGTTGTCACGTAGTACACAACCAGTACTTGCCAAAAATTCCTACAGCTTGTTCAGTGTTGCTGTAGGTCTCTTGGCAGCCTCCCTGACCAGTTTTCATCTTGTCTTTAAATCAATTTTGGAGGGATGTTCAGTTCTTTACAACGTCACTGTTGACCCATATTTTCTCCACTTTTTGATGACTGTCTTCACTATGTTCCATGGTATATCCAATGCTGTGGAATTTTTTTTGTACCCTTTTTCTGACTGATACCTTTCAACAATGAGATTCCTTTGATGCTTTGTAAGCTCTCTGCGAACCATAGGTTCATAGGTAGGTACTAGGCTATCGGCCCAAGGGCCTATGTAAGCCTATCCAACAACGTTCCCTGGCTTATGCCACCCAAGAAAGCTATTTTCCTGTGCCACTGTCGAGCAGAGACACAGAAGTGATCCCCGGGGTGTATTTCCAATTTCCCATCCACTCATCAAGATTTTTCTTGAAGAGTGCTAATGAAGAACTTTGCTTGACATAGATGGGTAGCCTGTTCCAGAGTATGGGAAGTCTCTGGGACAGGAATATATCCCTCCAGCATGTCCTGTTTATTGTGGTGACAAGGTTTAGGTCCCCAGAGCGTGTAGCTCAGAGGGATTGGGATTTCTTTAGGTGTAGCATGTCCAACAGCTCTGGGTTTGACATAGCTTTATATGTTAGGCAGAGATCACCTCTGAGTAGGCAATATGCTATGGAGTAAAGCTGGAGTTTTTTGAGGTGGTCAGTAATTTGTGAGGTACTTCTGGGGCCTTTCCAGCTGCTGCAGATGTCTTGTGAAGTACATTCCAAAAGGGGTGTTGTATTCTATAATGGGTCTAATGAGTGTCGAGTAGAGGGGAACAATGACCTTTTTTTTTCCTGGATGAAAACCCTTTCATGATGAGATGTGCCATGTAGAAGGACTTCCTGACTACTGTGGCACTGTGACTATCAAAGGAGAGACTACTGTTCACCTGGGTCCCAAGGTCTCTTATCACACATTCGGTGTTAAGTAGATTGCTGCATATGTGGTGGTTCATGGGTACAGAGTTTTTATCAAAGGGGATGACACTGCACTTTTTGGCATTGAGCTTGAGACCATGGCTCTGACACTAGGCCTCTGTCTCAGCGAGGCCCTTCTGTAGGATGTCCACATCATTTGCGGACTTGAATATGGCTCCTAGTTTGCAGTCTTCTGCAAACTTTGTTAGCCAGAGGCCTTCTGTGTTAGCCTGTACTTCAGAGAAGTAAATACCAAACAGGAGAGGTCCCAGGATGGAACCCTGTGGTACTCCACTTGTCACTGCTTTGAGGTCAGATTTGAAGTCTGCAACTTTTACAGTGCAGGTTCTGTCAGTGAGCCAGTTGGCAACCCATCTTGTGACGTAGGGATTTATACCTAGTTTAGTGAGTTTAGCTATAATTCCAGAATGGAGGATGGTGTTGAAAGCCTTGGCGAGGTCAAGATAGGCTGTGTGAACCACCTTACCCTCATCTACAGCTTTGGTGACTGCCTCAAAGAAGTCGATCAGGTTCAGAAGGCATGATCTGCCTATCACAAACCCAAACTGGGTGGGATCCAGAGTTTGGAGGTGACCAATGTCTTTATTTATGTGTTCTATGATGATATGTTCCATGGTCTTGCAGAACAGGCTCATCAGGCTAATATGTCGATAGTTCCCGGGTTCAGTGGTGGCTCCCCCTTTGTGGAGTGGGATAACTGTTGCTGTGCGTCATTCAGTGGGCACAAGGCCTGATGTGAGGCTATTATTGAACATGGTGCTTAAGTGGGGAGCCAGTTCATTCTGAAGTTCATGTAAAACACAGCTTGGGATGTTGTCTGGTTCCATGGATGCTGTGTTTTTGGCTTTAGAGAGTGCAACTTTTACCTGCGTAGTTGTGATTACAGGGACTCTGCATTCTTCCCGTATAGATATGGGCCCTTTAGGGGGTGAGAGGGGGGTAAAGTTAACACTGAACCTATCTGCCAGGATGTTGGCAATATCAGTTGGTTCTGTAATTTTCATGCCTTTGTGCTGTAACTCAGAGCAGATCTGAGTGTTGCCATTGAGATTCTTGACATAGCTATAGAATGCTTTGTGGTTGTCCTTGGAAATAGTGGCAATTTTGTTTTCGTAGCTAGCTTTGGAGGATCTTATAAGGGATCTCAGCATCTTACTGAGGCTGACCAGGGAGCTCCTCCACTCATGGGATTTTACTCTCTTTTGCAATAGTCTCTTCCTTCTGTTGTACAGTTTGTTTATGGCAGGGGACCACCAGATTGGCTTCCTTTTTTTGGAGGATAGCGTCTTGGTTCTGTTTGGGATAGCACGATCCATGCACTCATGTAAGTGCTTATAGAGTGCATCTGTGTAGGATTCAGCAGTTGTAACTGTATTGTCCATCTGCATGGGTGTCATGAAGTTCACCACTTCTGTCTTAAGAAGCATGAAGTTGGCTTTGGAGAAATTTTTTACTGTGGTTTCCTTAATGGGGGGTGGGGGTGGGATGTGGATATCAAGGGTGATTAGCTTATGGTCGGATCAGATCAACGAGGAGTTGACTTCAGGTGTGGAACACCGGTCACTCATGTTGGTAATGACTAGGTCTAGGATATTGTTGCCCCTGGTGGGGGTGTGGATAAGTTGATCCAGGGCATTGAGTTTATGAATTCCAGAAAGCGTTGAGCTAAGGTGTTGGTACATGAGTAGTTTTCCCAGTTAATGGTGGGGTAGTTGAAGTTGCCCATTATTAGGGTGTTTGATTGAAACCTAATATTTTCCAGTACATCAAGAAAAGAGGAGTGGGAATCCTGGGGCATGGTGGGTGATCTGTAGCAAGCTACAGTTTGGATTGCAGTTTTGCCTAGAGTTAGTTGCACTTGGATAACCTCGGATGCATTGTGCTGAGCAACTAGCCTGGAAGTGTGGATATCCTTAATGAATATGGACACACCTCTGCCTTTGGTGTTTCGGTCCAGGTTACATGGCCGAAAAGTGTGGTATGAGTTATAGCCTGATAGTGCAGGGGTGCTCTCTGGAGCCTTGAACCAGGTCTCAGTCACTGCACAGATATCGATGTTCTCCATTTTAAGGAGTACCTCGAGTGAGTGCATTTTGAGATTTAGACTTTTAGCATTGAGTAGCATTACCCTCAGTTTTTGCTTGCCTGTTCCTGTTATGGTGGTGAATTTGTTATTTGAACCTTGCCTAAAAAAGGCACTATAGGGGCAGCAAGAGCCTTAGCCAGTATCCGGAATCCCAGGGGCGACAGGTGCAGGCCATCTGTGGCAAAGCATCGTGGTCTGTCAACCATGTCATCCCAAGCAGAGAGATATTGGATCCCCTTAGAATGACACCAGAAGCTTAGCCAATTGTTGAAGTCAATCATTTTGTCCTTGTACTGCAGTAACATTCTGGGTGATGGCAGAATGCCACTCAGGGCTAGGGTCATATCTGCCTGGGCTACAAGATTGGAGAGCTCTTCCATGTCTCTTTTCATGTAGTCCGGGAAGGTACATCTCAGGTCATTCACACCAACATGGACAATGACAGAGTCATATTTGTACTTGTTGTGAAGTGACCTGAGTGCGTGGGTTATGTGGCAGATCCTGGCACCCGACAGGCAGCTGACAGTAACCTTCCCCTTGTTTAGCCTGGTGAGTGAGACATCAGTGCGCCTGACTATAGAGTCACCTATGACTAGTGTGTTGGGTATGTTGTTTTGCCTTATTGGCTGTGGTTGAGTGTCACACTGAGTCTGTGGGCTCTGTGTCATTTGGGTTGTGTTGGGGGATGGAGGTTGCTTGCGTTTCTGCTTTGGAGGTCTCTGTTGCTTAGACAGATTATTGCTGAGAGCCTCCGCAAATGTTTTTGTGTTACTATGTGTGGATTTTGGTGGTGTAGATTTAGTGAGACTATGTGATGAGTGTGGTATGGTGCAAATGTTTACCTTCTCCTCATGACTGTCAGGTTCAGTCTTGGTTGGAGAGAGCTTTACCTCCAGTTTGGCTAGATAAGTGCATCTCTCACAGGTTGTAGTGTTGGATGGTAGGAGGAGAGGGTTATCTGTGTACATGAGGCAATTTCTACATTGCCTCAAGATGCCCAGATTCATCAGATAGACAGGAGAGAACACTGGGAGCTGACCCTTGGACATGCCTGAATAAAAAAAATATTTTCCTCTAGATAAGTGAGGAAAGTGAGTACAATAGCTGTTTTTCTCTAAGCAAGTGAGAAAACTAAGTACAAAAACTGTTTTCCTCTAGGTAATGAGGACGACTGAGTGCTATAGTAAATAGTAGCTTATTTAGTGCTTACAAGTTCTGAACAAGTGCTGAGCATGAATAAGCAAATTTAAGTGCTAAAACTAAGAATCTGTAACTGCACTAGACGAGTTACAGGACAGAAACAAGTGGAAATGCAGGCTTTCAAATCAGAAAGTTGAGAGAGATGGAAAAGATCGCCCAAACGGCCAATAACTACAATTTCTGGGCCAGAACCACTCCTTATGTGGTAGACAGGTTACCTAGTGCTTAGCATTCCCACTAATAAGCTAGAAGGCTTCTCTCCAAAACAGAAAGGCTTGGGGGGCTCAGAAGCTTACATACAGTCCTGGATACAGCAAATCTGTAATTGGAACCCTAGTTACAGGAAAGGTAGGAAACAGGCTTACAGTTTTTTTTTTTTTTTTTTTTACAGAAAAGTAGCAAAGACAGTAGTAAAAACAATTCACATGCAGTGCAAGCTAGCACACGAGTATGTAGCAATATTAGACCAAACACTGTTTAAAAATGCAATTAAATTAAAAAGGACTAAAAGCAAGTGCAGAAAGAGTTTATTAGGTAGAATGTGGTAAAGAGATGGGACTGGGGGAGTGTCCCAGATCAAATCTACAGTGGGGCGGGCAACTGCAAAAGCCACCAAATTTAAACTACAAACCAAAAATAGGAAGGGAGGGTGGGACAAAACAGTTTCAACACAGATCTAAGCAACAACTAACAGTACAAACTCTAAAACCAAAAAAATATAGTTAGCTCTGTATATTTGCAGATCAGTCTCTCAGAACAGTGAGACAACAGTTTCAACGGGGATCTAAGCAACAATTAACAAACTCGACAGTGGCACAGGAAAATCATTTTCATGGGTGGCAAAAGCCAGGGTACCTTTTTGGCTGGGCTTGTATAGGCCCCAGGGCCGATAACCTTGTATCTACCTATGAACCTACGAATCTATGAACCTATAACCAAAAAATATATACTCACCGCTGTATATTTGCAGATAGTCTGGAAGGCAGTCTCTCAGAACACAGGTTCCAGCAGTTAAATGCAGGCTGTTACTAACAGGTCAAATTAAGTGATCCTTGAGTTAGATAACACACAAGCTGTAAAAAACAGTTATACCAACTGAAGACACGGCAGAAAATGGGGGTGGGGTGGGGTGGGGAAAACAGTTTCAACAAAGATCTAAGCAGCAACTAAAAGTACAAATTTTAAAACCAAAAAATATACTCAGCTCTGTATATTTGCACATCAGCCTCTCAGAACAGTGAGACAACAGCTTCAACAGGGATCTAAGCAACAATTAACAAACTCTATAACCAAAAAAATATATACTCAGCTCTGTATATTTGCAGATAGTCTGGAAGACAGTCTCTCAGAACACAGGTTCCAGCAATTAAAAATGGCTTTTGCTGTAGCAGGCAACTGAGTAAATATCAGGAAAATCCTACTAGGACAGCTGAACTTTATTTGGGGTTAATCAGAGTCTGTTTAATTGATGGCAGGCACGTACCGAAGAAGACTGAATGCTGTAATTAAATCAAAAGGTGCTTCAACAAAGTATTAGTTTAAGGGTGTGCACACTTATACAGCCAGCTTATTGTACTTTTTTTTTTTTTATATTTTTTCCCCTAACAGATTTGTTTGTTTTTCAATTGAATTGTACAAGTTATAGGTCACATTAAAGGTGGGAAAAGTTTTGAAATTTTTTATTGTGGTCTCATTTGTTTATATCACAAAAACCTGGCATTTTAACAGAGGAGTGTAAACTTTCTATATCCACTGTAGATTCTCCCATTGTTTCTTTGTAAATTGTTTATCCAGTCTCTCTTCCCAATCCTTTCTAACCTCCTCTGATTGATTCTTATAGTCATCATGCAATATTTTATATGCTCTACTAATTATTCCTTTTTTAATGGCAACTTCTGTTCTAGATTCTACTAAAAAACTACAAAGCCAACTTCATGCTTCTTAAGACAGAAGTGGTGAACTTCATGACAGCCATGCAGATGGACAATACAGTTTCAACTGCTGAATCCTAAACAAATGCACTCTATAAGCAATTACACGAGTGCATGGATCGTGCTATCCCAAACACAACCAAGACGCTATCCTCCAAAAAAAAAAAAGGAAGCCAATCTGGTGGTCCCCTGCCATAAACAAACTATACAACAAAAGGAAGAAACTGTTGCAAAAGAGTAAAATCCCATGAGTAGAGGAGCTCCCTGGTCAGCCTCAGTAAGAAGCTGCTTATAAGATCCTCCAAAGCTAGCTACGAAAACAAAATCGCCACTAATTCCAAGGAAAACCACAAAGCATTCTATAGCTATGTCAAGAATATCGATGGCAACACCCAGATCTGCTCTGAGTTACAGCACAAAGACAAGAAAATTACAGAACCAACTGATATTGCCAACATCCTGGCAGATAGGTTCAGTGCTAACTTTAGCCCTCTCTCACCCCCTAAAGGGCCCATATCTATACAGGAAGAATGCAGAGTCCCTGGAATCACAACTACGCAAGTAAAAGCTGCACTCTCTAAAGCCAAAAACACAGCATCCATGGGACCGGACAACATCCCAGGCTGCGTTTTACACGAACTTCAGAACAAACTGGCTCCCCACTTAAGCACCATGTTCAATAATAGCCTTGCATCAGGCTTTGTGCCCACTGAATGGCACACAGCAACAGTTATCCCTCTTCACAAAGGGGGAGCCACCACTGATCCCAGGAACTATCGACCTATCAGCCTGACGAGCCTGGTCGGCAAAGCCATGGAACGTATCATCATGGAACTCATAAACAAAGACATTGGTAACCTCCAAACTCTGGATCCCACCCAGTTCGGGTTTGTGAAAGGCAGATCATGCCTCCTGAACCTGATCGACTTCTTTGAGGCAGTCACCAAAGCCATAGATGAGGGTAAGGTGGTTCACACAGCCAATCTTAACCTCGCCAAGGCTTTCAACACCATCCCCCATTCTGGAATTATAGCTAAACTCACTAAACTAGGTATAAATCCCTATGTCACAAGATGGATTGCCAACTGGCTCACTGACAGAACCCACACTGTAAAAGTTGCAGACTCCAAATCTGACCTCAAAGCAGTGACAAGTGGAGTACCACAGGGTTCTGTCCTGGGACCTCTCCTGTTTGGTATCTACTTCTCTGAAGTACAGGCTAATACAGAAGGCATCTGGCTAATGAAGTTTGCAGATGACTGCAAACTAGGAGCCATAGTCAAGTCCCCAAATGATGTGGACATCCTACAGAAGGGCCTCGCTGAGACAGATGCCTGGTGTCAGAGCCATGGCCTGAAGCTCAATGCCAAAAAGTGCAGTGTCATCCCCTTTGATAAAAACTCTGTACCCATGAACTACCACATAGGCACCAATCTACTTAAAACCAAATGCTTGATAAGAGACCTTGGGACCCAGGTGGACAGTAGTTTCTCCTTTGATAGTCACATCGCCACAGTAGTCAGGAAGTCCTTCTAAGTGGCACACCTCATCATAAAAGGGTTCTCATCCAGGAAAAAAGAGGTCATTGTTCCCCTCTACTCGACACTCATTAGACCCATTATAGAGTACAATGCCCCTTTTAGAATGTACCTCACAAGACATCTGCAGCAGCTGGAAAGGCCACAGAAGTACTTCATAAAGAGGATTACTGGCCTCAAACCAATGCCCTACACTGATCGCCTCAAAAAACGCCAGCTTTACTCTGTAGCATATCGCCTACTCTGAGGTGATCTTTGCCTAACATATAAAGCTATGTCAAGCCCAGAGCTGTTGGACATGCTACACCTAAAGAAATCCCAATCCCTCCGAGCTACATGCTCTAGGGACCTAAACCTTGTCACCACGATAAACAGGAGATGCTGGAGGGATAGATTCCTGTCCCAGAGACTTCCCATACTCTGGAACAGGCTACCCATCTATGTCAAGCAGAGTTCTTCATTAGCACTCTTCAAGAAAAATCTTGATTAGTGGATGGGAAATAGGAAATACACCCCGGGGATCACTTCTGTATCTCTGCTTGAAAGTGGCACAGGAAGATAACTTTATTGGGTGGCGTAAGCCAGGGAACCTTGTTGGCTAGGCTTACGTAGGCCCTTGGGCAAATAGATTAGTACCTACCTATGAACCTATGAACTATGCCAATGCTGTTTTTTTCATTTAGGACCCCCTATTTTTTTCTCTTTGCTTATACTCTGATATCAATCCCTGACAGAAAAAGCAATCTCTAACCTGCAGTCAAAAAAAATTCTTGGCAACTTCCCATTCTATCATCTTTCCATCTCTAGTTATTTGCTCCCAATACCTTGGTTCCTTTGCCAGTTTTCTGCAATAAATTCCATCCCTCTCTTGCCTATTGTCTATATCTCTAATTGCAGTCATCCCTATCTCAGTTAAAATGTTTTTAGTCCCATTAGTTTTATACATAGGTCATGCATGATGTTATCAACCAGAGGGGAAGTTGTGGATAAGAATTAATAAAGAGGTGAAGGACTTTATATGGGAGGGGAAGTTGGCAAGAGTTAAGTGGGATACATTGATTCTTCCAGTAAAACAGGATGGATTAGGATTACCCAATTTGAATGGGGTATTTCAGAGCTACACAGTTAAGGCACCTATACATAGCACAAGCAGAAAACTATAATTCAAAGTGGAAAGGGATGATGATGAGACAGGGGGTGAGCTCAAGAAACAAGAAGAGACTGGCCCCAGGATTCAATAAAGTAATTTTTCCATTTAAGAACAGTGTAGACACTCTTGCATGGAAAAAGACAGCTGAGCGATTCAGTAAACTACTGAATTAGAGTGCACGAGCCTCTCTACATTGTTCTTGCATGGAAAACCCTGCAGCATGCTAATTACCTCATTTGCTGGTGAAAACCATGCAAATGAGGTTAATTAGCGATTCAGTAAGCTGCCAGATCCCTGTGCAAGAACAGTGTCATTGCAGAAATGTATTCAGTTAATAACCGTGTACATTTCTGCAAATAACAAAACGGAGGCATGACAGCTCGTAAAAAAGCATGTATTATGTTCATTAGGCATGCCAATGGCCAAATATAAGGCCATTGGCATGAAAAACTGTTTAATTTTTATAAAAATCAAATTTTTTTGGCTGATCTTGGCCGTTTAAGCATAGGGCAGCAGTGTGCAAACAGGCTCGTGCCGGGGAAAAAAAAAAGAGAAAACCCAATCTTAAGAGAAATCTACATTTTGCCATTATAGTGTATGGCATGCAGAATGAAAACAATACCAGGGAACAATGGTTGTCAAGGGGAAAGCGTCTTTTTTACTGCAGTAACTATGTACTAAGACAATGGGGTATCCAAATGAAGGGAAATTTACTGAATCACAAAATATTCTAAGTCCAAAACCTGTACCTAACCATGTAGGTGCTCTAAGACGATCATCTAGGCAGGAGGAACAACTAACATGAAAAGGGGGTGTGCCATGCTTGTTGTAAGCACTTTGGAGCTTGGCAGCCCGTGTTTGCACTTAGCTTAGCACAGCTAAGCAAGAGGGTGTGTCTGAGGCTGTATACCCCTGTTTACATTGCCTAAATGGGTGTACGTGGCATGCACTGGGTCCTAAACAAAAAAATAAAATCACGAAATGGCAAGGGGGTGTGTCCGAGGCTGTATAGCCATGCTTACCTTGCCTAAATGAGTGTACACTGGCACATGGCAGAATGCAGCCAGTTAAATGCAAGTAATATAGCTGGCAGGCGAAATGTATTATAGTCAGCCAGTTACACAGCCAGCAGCTCTAGCACACCACTATAAACTATGCAAACATGTTTCAGTCTGGTTTTTCCCACAAACTCTACACCACCGGTGTACACAGATGTTTTTTTTTTTAACTGGCAAAACGAACTAAAAATGTTAGAGGCTGCTGCCACTTTACTCCATCAATATGTGCTAGAGGCTGAGGGTTGTGAAGAGGATAACTCTGACAACCACACCAGATTTATGAAGACGAGTAGAAGAGTGTTCTGGCCCAGGGTAACCTACGAGGGGCTTACATTATCTGAAGATAGTAGAGTAATACAGGGTGTTTTTTCTTCAGATGAACAGGTCCGGATGGTTCCTAAAGGCAGAATTCAAGAAAATAATCAACGAAGTGGATCGCTGTTTTGTGATAATAACGTTAATGGTACTGTTTCAAACATTAATTTAATTAGTTCAACCAGTCATGGAGATCCTATGGTTGTTTCTAATGCTACTGCTACTGAAGGTACTTGCAACAATTCCAATGCACCTATTGAATCAAAAGAACATTTTCAGTGTGTTTTTAATAGAAATTTCGATTTTTCATTGGATAATGTTCATTGTGCTTTTCGTGTTTGTGGGGGCAATTCCTTTGATGCTATGACTTTAAAGGATATGATATTTTCTATGGAAAAGAAACTTTTTAAATTTAAATGTTTGCAACTTGACAATCGTTATTTGCATTGTTGTTTGGGACATGGTTTTGTTCCACAAGGTTTAAGATTTTTTAAATATCCATTTGGTGTTGTTTATATGCCTGATGTTTTAAAAGATTTACATCATTATTTTGATGAATGTGGTTTGGGTCTTATTAAAAAACTCATGAAATATAATGATGCAACTATGATGGCTCTGTGTAAGGAGATAAACAGTTTGAATGAAGACATTTTAAAGGACTTATTATTTCCCCAATATGAGCAAATGTATAGGAAAGTTTTGGATAGAATTGATAGAAGAGTTAATAACATTTTTTTAAGGAAACAAAAGAAATTTATGAGAGATAAACAGCAATATAGTGTTGGGAAAGTATATCCGGGTCCTATTTCAAAACATATCAATAGTAATAAGAATGTTTTTGTTGGTGTAAGTAGTGGTTTATCTGATGATGTTAACCGACCAGTGGTTGATTTCCATGATGGGGGGTTGGCCCCTGATAGGGGTGACCTTTAGATGAGTTAGATTCTTTTTCGGAGCCACAAGATCCTTTTTTAGTCCCCAGGAGATCAGAACAGCTGGCCAGCAAGACCAGGCTTCCATCAGACCCTGGTCATTCAGGCAATGGCTATGGGACCAACTATGGTTGGAAAAAAGTGGGGAGGAAGGGGAAATAGTGACTAATGAAGGTACTGATGGCATTTTGTCTGAATATAATGGATTTAAAATTTTTAATTATACTAAAGTTATAGGGAAAGAATATTTCCATTTGTTTTCCAAAGGGTTCAAATATGTTAAAAGTAACCATGGTGATTTAGCAAATCTTTTGGTTGACTTTAAATTATATTTAAGAAAGTTAAATTTAAACATGGTTTTTAACAAGATGGATAAAGATAGTAATGGTTCTCACGGCCCTAGCAGAAGCAGCACTTACAACCCACCTCTTCATCCTGTTTTATTGTTATATGAAAAAATTGTTACGGATGAAATATATGAAGCATTTTCTAAACACAGGATTCATTCCAGTTTAAGTAATTTAAGTCAAGACGAAATTAAACTTTTTCATTATTTACAGGGGCAAAAGTTATTTCGTATTATGCAACCTGACAAGGGTGGGGGTGTGGTGCTGTTTGATACTGAGGAATATTATAATTCCATGACCAACATTTTGTTGGACTCTACCATTTATTCACCCACATCTATTAATGAAATTAATATAGCGTATGGGAGAATCGATTCCATTTTGGAGGAATATTTATTGGAAAACAGGATTGATGTTAAGACACATAGATTTTTGAGACAGAATAATCCTATGATTCCTACCTTTTTTGGACTACCTAAGGTACATAAATCTATTACAGCTCCCACCTTTCGACCTATTGTATCTGCCAGAAATTCCAAAACTCATCTCTTAGCAGTTTTTGTAGATTATTACACCAAAGATATTTTGACAAGAACGGAACATCTGTTAAAGGATTTATGGGACTTTCTTAGTAAGTTAACACCTGAGTTGTGGAGTGAGGACGTTAGTTTCCTAACTATTGATGTTAAAGATCTTTTCACATGTATTCCCCGTGATCAGGGTTATGAATATTTCAGTGATAGTATGTATAAATACTCCTCTTTACTCAAGGACCAGATTCCATTGATTTTGGAACTTTTGGAAATTGTATTGGATTATAATTACATCAGTTTTCAAGGTGAACATTTCCAGCAGATCAGTGGTGTGGCAATGGGGGCAGCTTGTGTCCCCATTTACGCTAACCTTGTTATGTTGGAGTGGGAGAATAGACATGTTTTTGGTAGTCCTTTTCAAGGGAACATTAAGCTCTATCTTAGGTTCCTTGACGACATTTTTATTTTATGGAAGGGAACTCCTGATACCCTTACATTGTTCATGCAGTATTTGAACAACAGTACTAGCTTTCTTTCTTTTACACACATTTGGTGTTCTGACACCATTAATTATTTAGATATTACTGTTGTCAAAACACACAAAGAGTTTAAATCCAAGGTTTATCGTAAGGACACCTGGTGCAATAGTTATTAGCATTTTCATAGCTATCATCCTATATTTCAAAAGAAGAGCCTTGTTAAGGGACAGGCAGTTCGGATAGCTAGGATGACTTCTGATTTTGAAGAACTTAAAAATGAATTTTCCTTCTTGGGTAGTAAGTTTATTGAAAGGAATTACCCCCTTGATATGGTTTGTGATATTTTAGGTGAAGTTTACGAAGAATGGGGCAAAAAATATAAGCCCTTGTTAGGTCAACCATTTGTTACATCAGGGTCTCAATTTAGAGATGTTAATAAATTTCAGGGTTCCTGTGTTACAGAGTTTACAACATTTTCTGATATTTTCACCAACATTATTAGTTCTAATTGGTGTGTGTTGAAAAGTAATAAAGACCTTTTTGAAGTAGTAGGACCTAAACCTACATTCACTTTTAGGACAGGTAGGAATTTTTAAAAAAGTTTTGAAAAGATTGATAATAGTGTTCAATTCATAAATAATAAAAATACTTTTCCGTGTGGTAGTTGCTCCCAATGTCCCCACATTTTTAGAGATCCACATATTAGATTAAAGAATGGGTTAAACAGTTTTGTTAGATTTTGCAAAGGTAATTGCAGAACTAAAATGCTTGTCTATTTAGCTGTCTGTGTTGGTTGTCCTGCTTTTTATGTAGGAAAAACCGAGAGAGGATTTAGAGACAGAATATATGAACACCTGTATGACATCAGGACAGGCAAGGACAGTAGTGCACTGTTTAAACATTCAGAGGTTTGTGTTTCCTTTTCTGGTTTTAAGTTTGGCATTATTGAAGTTGTTAGGAATAATGCCAGAGGGGGTGATTGTAAATATATTTTATTAAATAAAGAATTGAAGTGGCAACTTGGGTTGAGAGCCAATAGTCAACCTGGTCTTAATGAATATGTCAGTATCAAACCAGTCCTGCTAGCTAAAGCTGCTAGGGTTTGAAACTGTTTATTTTAGTCATGATTTACTTTTTATTCATGTTTCTTTTTTGTTCCTGTTTTAGTTTTTAGACATAATTTCACTTCCATTATGTATCTATATATGTTTTTTGTGCACATTGTAACATGTTTCTTTAAAAGTTTAATTGGATGATTTATGAGTTATTATATAAGTCTTTTGTAGCACCTGTGTTTTCATGTATCTGATGAAATCTCATTTAGACGAAAGCGCTTGTACATAAAGCTTTTTCGCCTTCTCTTGTGGTTGGATTCTTTTTTATTTCAAACTATGCAAACATGTTTCAGTCTGGTTTTTCCCACAAACTCTACACCACAGGTGTACACAGATGGGTTTTTTTTAACTGGCAAAATGAACTAAAAATGTTAGATGCTGCTGCCACTTTACTCCATCAATATGTGCTAGAGGCTGAGGGTGGTGAAGAGGATAACTCTGACAACCACACCAGATTTATGAAGATGAGTAGAAGAGTGTTCAGGCCCAGGGTAACCTACGAGGGGCTACATTATCTGAAGATAGTAGAGTGATACAGGGTGGAAAGGGACCTACTTCAGCAAATCATTGAGCTGTGCCAGCCTCGCCTCACACCCAGAGCCAACAGAGAGGAACCCATCTCAGTGGATACCAAAGTATGTGTAGCCTTAAGAATACTAGCTACATGTACCTTCCAAAGGCCTACTAGGGATATCATGGAGATCTCACAGGCATCCACATCCAGGATACTCCACCAGTTCCTGGATGCCATGCGACCACATGCCGCTGAGCACATTCAATTCCCCACCACCCGTGAGGAGAGGGCTAGCAATATGCATCTCTTCCACCGTGTAGCAGACTACCCAGAGGTACTGGGTCCCATAGACTGCACACATATCCACATCAAAGCACCACCAGGTGAGTGGGGTAGAGTCTACGTAAACTGCAAGAGGTTCCACTCTATCAACTGCCAGGTCATGTGCAATGCCCAGGGCATTACCATGAATGTGTGTGTTGGCAGCCCTGGAAGCTACCATGATTTCCACATCTGGCATGTCTCACAGCTGTACCAGGCATTTGCCAGTGGGGACATCCCATATGGCCATCTGGTGGGGGGATACTGGCTATGCACTGGAACTGTGGCTGATGACACCAATCAGAAATGCACACACACCCACACAAGAATGCCATAATGAGGCACACACACAAACAAGTATCATTATAGAGCATGTGTTTTGGGATGCTGAAGTCACGGTTCCACTGCCTTGACATATCCGGTGGAGCCTTGCAGTATGCTCCAGCTACATGTCCACACGTGTTCATAGTATTTGCCATGCTACACAACATAATCCTGTGGAACCAGCTGCAGCAGAAACATAACGAGGAAGGACCACACAGCCCTCCACCATTGCCAAGGTTACCACAGGCACAGAGAGACTTGGAGGAGGAACATCCTGTCTCTGTAGGCAGAAGGAGGCATGCCCAGTATGCCCTGGCCTTGGAAAAGAGGCAACTCATAGCACATACACTGACACTGTAGGGACCCAGGGACTGATATCTCTCACTGACTCGCACAAAACTAAAATGTATGCCAAACATCACACTACTTATACCTTACCATATAAAGGCAGTGTACTGCATGCATCTGACATAGTTAACCCTCAAGCATGGTCCTCACAACTGCCTCAGGCACAAGGTAAGTCAGTTTCATTATGATAAATGAATGGTGCACAATGTTCTGATAGCATATCTATGGTATTGATGCAAGCATGCAAGGAAATAGAGTGACTGCATGGGATAGCAGCAGACAACTGACAGCTATATGGGACAGCAGGGATTGTATGTACAGTACTGGCTTCCCCACACTATGCAGTACCACTGTAGTTAATAAAAAGTCCACTGCAGTATATGTGTTGAGCCAAATAACTGGGGGTAATAGGTCACATGCATGGATGTCAAAGTGGGGGACCCATACTCACTCCCAGCCTCACCCAGCAGGTCAGCTGTTGAAAGCTAGACAGAAATGTCTGGCAAAGGGCCTCAAATGCTGAAAGCCATGAAATGTCCACCTACAGACTTTTACACAGTGATATTGCAGCAGGTCTTCCAGTGGCAGTATGGCTCTGAAAGTTAAGAAGCCCCCAAACTAAACATATGTATGCAACAACAATCTGACCTCTGGTCTATACCATTATCCCATATTCTCAAACATAGGGCACACCACTATGTTAAATGGGACCAAAATGTTAAGCAAATAGCAGCATAGTCTGTGCAAATGTACATTGTGGACAGGTGTGCCCCCCATAGTTCCATAGAAATGCAGTAACATGTCCGTAAATGTAAGCAGCATCAAACTATCACCCAGAGTGATGGCTGAATACAAACTGAAACAATTGTAAGTAATGCTCAATCCACTTACTGCTGCCATCCCAGGGGTGTCCTCTGCCTTGTAGCCTGGGAACATATGCTCATCAGAATGCACTGCCTTGCTACAGATGGCCTACATCTGCCACACCTGGCACACAGACCTCTGGCAAAGGCTCACACACAGGGCCCTTTTAGTGAGTGTCATGGAGTCCATAACACCAATATAACATAGTCAACAAAATGCAGAGAAAGGCCATGCTGCTAAATGTTAGAAGCATACCCACCAAACTCAGAGAGACCCAGATATCTGGATAAAACCACAAATAATGTGGTGATACAGGTCCAACTAGAAGGGCACATGTGAAACTCAGCTGTAATAATGTAATAATGATCGAATGGAAAACTGTTGTATTACCATGGAATGTCTGAAGGGTATGAAGTCTGAAACTGCAAATTTACTGTCACTAATATCTGACCTCAACCCTGACTGAGTTGCAAAACAATAGCTTGAAAACCATACCTGTATGGGTAACTTACCAGATACATGAGTCATGAATCTGCACATTCTGTGAAACCCTCTACAGTCGAGAGGTATGGCTAGGAGTCTAAACAGGGAAATGCACACACTGCAGGGAGTCTTAACCCTGGAAGATTGTGACCAGTCTGCACCCACAGAAACCTGGCCCACAGCTATGGGGAACAACAGAAGCCTTCCTTGATCACTCATCCCATACAACAACATGACTCAAAAATGTGAGCAGACAAGCAAAATCATGTGGGGGTATACATATATGTGAGACAGCCACACACCTCCAGTCTGGTCAAACAGTGTGAGACACACAAGATCCACAAGTGTGGTCAACCCTTGACATGACCACTATGCAAACAGTTGGTAGCTACAGGCCAACATATCTCACCCAGCCCCTCCCCCCAAATACATATCTTACACTCAACAAATCTATCTGGAGTCCACCTGTCACCCTGATCTGCCTGACTTGTATTACCCAACCATGTACTGGTAACCAAACCTTGCCAGAACTGAAATTCACACAGATTCCCACATCCTAGTGTATCACCAAGGTGCTTGACCATTTACACAGCATCAGCAGTCAATTGTCTGTAGCCTCACATCTCAACAGGCTGGATTGTGCAAAAATGCCTAGCGATGGCCCATAATATATACTTGTGCATCATCCAGGCTGTATTCCTCTGGCAAATCACCATGATGATCTGAGGAGGTATGTCTGGAGGTATTGCAACAAGAAATTACTGTGTCAAACATGAAATATGGCAGACAAAATCTCTGTCCAAACAAACACTGTAACCCCAGCACCTCAGACATTAATAACAGATATAGTCACAATCACCACCTATGTATGGCCTAAAGTTCCCTTATTTAAATAGGCTGTCTCCACATATCATGCACTAACAGGTGGAGATGCATGGCTGTAACACATAAGTCCCTGGACTGGAGTACAGCAATCTCTGGAATGGAGTCCCACATGTACTATAGAAGGTTGCACTGGGCATGCTCATACACTTAGAGATGTGTCTGTAAGATGTGGGAAACAACAAGCCTTCTCAACCCAGTACACTGCCCATTGCCCTACTTTAGCAGTCCTGCAGATGTTAGTCACCTTAGAAGTACCTTTCCACAGTCCTGACACTTAT